>NC_090445.1:466966408-467266824 GCF_031143425.1 Pleurodeles waltl
TCATGCAGTCTTATGTCTCCCGCCCATGCAGTGGGCTAGTGACGCTCCTGTATGTCAGCCTCCCTAGAGGTGGTATCAATCGATCGAACCATCGATATATCGGTGTGCTATTAAAATCGCCCCCCCCCCCCAACACGGCCTGCGCTGCGGGATTCACCAGAAATGCTGGTGTCAGTGTATGTAGAAATTCAGTCAACGCGCTGTTGGGGACGTAGATCCCTATTATTGTGAGTTGTCTGCCATCTAATTGTCCCTCTATTACCACATATCTGCCCCCCCTGATCTATCCTGTCGGTGTGTTGAACGTACGGAACCCCCTGTGCTATCCACACCAATACCCCTCCTGCATAGGCAGAAAATTATGTGCCTACAATTTGTCCTCCCCAGCGCCCCCTCAGTGCACCCAAATCAGCCTCCAATAGGTGTGTCTCCTGTAGGATAGCAATGTGTATTCTTTGACATTTGAGGTGAGTATAAATTCGGTGTCTCTTGCCCTGCGCTGCCATACCTCGCACGTTCCATGTGATTGTTGTAGTCATGCATAACACAGAATGCACCCTGAATCGCATCCTGTTGTAAAATATTTGTGTGTGTGTTATGTTCCGGATTTCAGCTCCACCACAAATTGGACTGCTCCATTTCTGAGATTTACTGTAAACTAACAGCTGTAATAGTATACTTTGCAATTTAGGTAGACCTAGTAAACATAAATCATTCCCACCCTCTACCCACCCAGTCAAACCCCCAAAAACTGTGGCATAGTTGCACTTTTCTAACTGCCATCCTTGACAGCAAAAAACACAGCACACTTATAACAGTGGAAAACTGTATCCATATGGATAACTTCTGGGGAGTCATGGTAATATTTGGAGGTGGCCCTTGTAAGGGGCCCCCCCAACATTGAAGCAGAAAGTAAGCGTACCAGTGCTCCCAGGGTGCCTAGCTGCTCAATCCCTCAGGGCTCAATGTTGTATGTTACAAGTGTACGGGAAGAGTGGGCTAACCAGCTGATACTTATATTTAAAGGCAGTGACATTCCTGTCTTACTCGGCCCCACTGTCTCAAGGTTCCACTGTAATGCCGTGGAGCACAAGAAAGAATGAGGCAGTTCCACTGTTCTTTCCTCTGGACAATCACAGTGCATCTGCAGATCTGGGTGTGAGCTTCAGACACCTCAGCGCCTCCAAAATCGTTGAGTCAGAACTAGCAGAGTCCGAGTTCGTATGGTCACTTAGATTAGCCTGTAGCACACCGAAGGAGTTTTGCGTGTGCAAAATTGTTTCCTTCAACACTTTTGCTCTCTTGGCCGCAGCTTGTATTTCCTTGGGTTGCGCCTTTGAGAACTTCCTGGGTCTCCTCCATGCCAGCGATGTGAGCCATGCATCACCGTCTCCTGCCCCCTCCTGGGTTTGTGCCATGCCTTTGGCATGCATCCATGTCCAAGCGTCTTCAGGGGTGGTGAACACATGAGTTTGATCATCCGAGATCACTCTTAATCACCGGTCCCAGGATGCTTGTTTCCAGTCCAGAGAAGACCTGGCCTGGCAGTTCGGGCTGGACTGTTCCCATGGGGAGCAGGGTCAAGACTGATTTGCATATGGCTGGGTCCAAACTGGAATGGCATGGGCAGCAAAAAAACGATGGATTAAACCCAGATCTGTGACTGGGGGTGAGTGTTTGCATTGTCAGCACTCCGTCCATCATCCTTTTGTGTTGCTAATGAACTCGGGTAATAGCAACTGTATCCAGAAACTCACTCCGAGTTCTGAAATGCCGAGAGGTGCGGAGAAGCAAAGTTCCAAAAAGCAGGTGCAGCCAAAAGCTGCAGGGGGAAACCCCAATGGAACGGACTCACCACTACGAGTTCGACCACTCGTTGCCCATAGAGCTTGCCTTCCTGCTCCGCCTCAGGGAAAGAGTGCTGGGAAAAGACCGAACTTGCTCTCTCCAGGAAAACTCCAGAATAGTGAGCGTCTTTGCTTGGGTGTGGCAGGTATATATAAACCGGCCACACCCCAAGATGGCCGCCGCCATAGCATGCTGGGATTTGTGGTTCTGTTCATACAGCAGAGCCCCTGCAGGTAGGAAGGTGGTAGTTGCAGCGCAACCACCATCGACCGGTGCTTGCAGAGAGAGGAGTTCTCCCACAGGGGTATGGGAAAAGCCGCGGTGTGCCGCAGGAAGGAACAACCAATGAGGACATAGTCTGGGTACTACAAATGTGCAGCAGTGGGTTGAACACTGGAGAGGACAGGGTTGAGACCGCGCATCCCCGTAAACCTAACACGTCTGATGTCGTTGGTACTGCCCTAGAAAAGCTGGCGGATTAGCGGGTTGTGATGGGATGCGCGGTACATTCGGTGTTAAAGTGGCTGTATGTGTTGGCGGTTTCCGCCATGGTCATGATCCCATTTTTTTTACCGCCGGCCTGTTGGCAGTATTACCACTTATGGTACTGAAAATTCTGGACCCGTGTTATAAACATCGTTGATTCACAACGATTTTGGTATCAGCAGACCGAGAATGATTAGAATAGTATGCACAAGCATTGTATTCATATTCGGGTAACAAAATCACCCGAATATCAGAGTTTCCGTCTTGAACCCTCGTGTTCCATTTAAACGACAGCCATTTTGTGATTGCCCTCACATAGGCCAATGTCTAATGCTGAAAACGAGTCTGAAGGACACGTACACCTTTGCTGACTCCTCTGTGACCTGGGCAAGCTGACTCCACTGCCTGAAGCCAAACCTGTTCGGCCAGTTTCTTTCCCAGTGGCCGAATGAGATTAGTATCAAGGCACAACACATCATAAACCTTTCATCACACACAAACCATGCCTAATCTTACACACACCTGTCCCTGTTTCTTTCTTTATGACTTGCTTTACAAGGAGGAGGTGCCCGTTTATATTGGGGGTCCGTCGATATCTGATGAAAGTACTAAGCCTTGCCGGGTAATTGATTGAGGGCTGGACAAACTGGAATATGGGCTTGTCATCATAAACCTGCTATTTCTTTGTAGTGAAAATATGTGAATGGTCAACTGTAAAATAAGGAATGTTTGCCTAAAGCATAATATTTTGTGTAAAAGAGAAGGTTAGCTTTGCAAGAGGAGCAGTCTCCTGAGAATATACACCGTGTTGTACTTCTAGGATACCTGTTACTGGCTGCAGCCAATAAACAAGATCCTTGACTTCACCAAGAAGACTCTGTGTTTCTGTAGTCTGAAACAGGAAGGACTCGAAGTCTTAGGGTGTATTCCCTGGCACCACTGGGTTCTGAAAAACCCAGTACTTCAGTTGGCGCCCAACGTGGGGCGATTTCAGCGATACCAGTCCAAGCCAGAGGTTCGTGAGGAGCTTCGTGTGAAAATTCTGGAGGGAGGCCGCCACTTCATCGACCCCTGTATGTCGACGTGGTCCGAAAGTCTTTGCTGCGAGGTTCCCCGCTTTCCGACGGCTACGAAGGACTGCTGCCCTGACTATCCCCCTGTTTTGGACCCTTGATGATTTGGTAGAGCGAAACGATAAACGAGTCTTCTGGTGACGTCATCGATACCTCAGTTAAGTATAAGTGGAGCGTCTCCCAGTCCTTAGTTTGGTTCTTAGTTTGGTATTACCTTGGGATCTTTGATTTGGAACTTGCAAGTACCAAAGCCGAGGGATTCGTGTATTCACGAGGCTATCGTATTCGATAATCCTTTGAAGTTTGAAGCTAGACTGGAGAGCGAAGATGCCTGGTCTTAGCAGACATGGAAATTTGTTTTGTCTTGGTTATAATAGGGATTCCCGATTGGAGGACTCGTGTCCGGTTCCTCCGATTGGAACTCCAACCTATGAACTATATGTGAAACATGGCATAGGCCCCCTCACATATAATCAAGTATGGATCCGATACACCAGGAAAGATGGAGTTTTGAAATGGCCCCAATATGGTAGTTTTGACACAGAGATTCTGAATAATCTGGAGGTTAAACTTTTTAAGAAGAAAGCCCGGCCGGCGATGTTTGACTCTTTCCGCCTATGGCGTAAGGAAGCCAAACAGAAGGAAATTAAATTAGCCAAGAGAAATAAGAGGGAAGAGGGTATCTCGATAATGCAAGCTGCCATGCAGTTTAAAGATGATGAAGAAGAACAGATGAATGAGCAGTTGCACAGGCAACGTAAAATGGTGACCGATAAATGTTATCCAGTTCTTCCGCTTCTTCAGCAAGATGCAGCAAAAGAACTTGAGAAAGATCCTTTAATGTCACACTTGTTGAGTTCGCCACCCCCTTATGCGCAGAATGCTACAGCACCTCCGCAACCTTTAGCTGTGCAACCTCCGGTTATTGTGCGTCAGGTTCTTCCACAGCCGCCAGCTCCTTTTCAGTTGGCTCCTACTACTATGGCGCAGCCCCTTCAAGGGCCGCCGACTTCGCTACCTGCTCCATCTGTACCTCCTGCGACTTTATGTACTACATCGACTGCCTCTTCTGGTGTTCTTCCTGATACTGCCTCTGCGTCTGCTTCTGCGTCTGCCTTGCCTCCCTCTGTTTTTCCTCCTGTTCTTTCATCAACTTCTCCTTCTGTCCGACAGAGAATGACAGATACTGTTGCCAGCCTTATATTTCCTCTCTTTGGGTCGTCTGGTGTGACCCCAGATTCGGAGCGTAAGCAGTCGCGTAGTCAACTGCCTAATTCTCAAAAGAGAGCAATGTTTGACCGTATCGCACGTAAATGGGTTGTTTACCCTTTAAGATACGATGTAGAGTCTGTTATGGATGTCTTCCACCAATGGGAAGCACCGAAACAAAGATACGTTTTTGAGAAAATGTGTGCTTTCCTTTGTGAGGAATTGGAAGATAATGATTTGGAAACAAATCCGCCTGACTTGTGCCGTGTACGGTTTGAGTTTGCAAAGGGCACGATTGTGGGTTCGGATGTTGAGACAGCAGTTGCGACGTTTTTGTCCTTTAGGAATAAGGATCCTTCTCAGTCATTGTTCCAACATGACTCCTCTGTTAAAAAAAATGGTGCGACCGTACCCAATGAGAGAAGTCCCTCCGGTATGGAAGGACGCCGTTGCGGCTGGTGTTGCTAATCAAATTGATGCTGTCCCAGCTAATTTTTAGCGTGTTTGGGTACATGTTCCGTGGAAGCGAGCTGAAGTTTTAGCCCTTAAGCAGACTTTGTGATAATTCCTTATAATACCCTGCAGGGTTTTTACGGGGATCAGGCAGACTGCAGACTCATGCATTATGAATTTAGCCGACATAGACATGTTATTTGGGAATGTTGTTCCACAGCCTTTGTGGGGATTGATTCGCCATACAGATCATGCACAAGAGTTAGGTGACTCATGGGCTAATATTAGTGCTGCAAATGATAGACAAGTTGGTGGTGCCAAGCCTGAGCCTTTGGTAGCAGAACTGCCTGCTAGGATCATTACTTACATGAAGACTTTAATGCCTGCGATACGTGTGAATTGGGATAAATTGTCTGCGTGTAAGCAGAAGAAAGATGACAGTGTCTGATTTCTTCACCAGGTTTGAGGAAACATTTATCGACCACAGTGGTCTAGATATGAGTACAGAAGGTGGTCAACGGTTGTTTGTTGACAAGTTTGTGCACAATTTGCTTGCCGAGCTGTGTAAGAAATTGAAGGATTCAGAGAGTTCTTGGGCCATTTCCTCTTCAGCACAAATATTGGCTACTGCACAGTACTATGAAAATAGGGATAAAGATGAGAAGGATAGAGCAGACAAGAAAACTAAAGAATTAAAGACGAAGGTTCTTTTACAACAGGCGTATCCGCCACGTGGTGGTCAGAGTAACTATCAGCAACCTCAACAGTTCCAGAGAAACTCACAAAGGTTCGAGTTTTCTCAACCACGTGTTCCTGTAGGTCCCAATCATTGTTCATATTGTAAAGAAGAGAGTAATTTCAAGTATAGTTGTCCTATTTTGTTACAGAGTACGAATGGTGCTTCTGGCGCAAGAGGTCGAGGTGTTCAACAAGCTCCTAGAGGTAGAGGACGTGGAAGTTTCCCCCAGAACACGCGTTCCTTTCCGTCTCAAAACTCAATTAATAGTTTTGACCAGCAATATAACGCGTCTGGTAGGACGGCTCAGTACTATGCTGACGACTACTATGCAGAAGATGAGAATCTGGAAGGTAATAATTGCTAGGACAGCCATAGACGAAGAGAGGGAGTTTTTTTAGTTCCAGTGGATCAGAATGGACCTTATGTTAAGGTGATTACCTCAGGTGTGTCCGAGCCTTTTCTGTTGGATACTGTGCTACAAAGAGTTCTATTATGCACTCAAAACTCCCTGGCGCACCTTTGTCTGGCGAGATGAATGTTTCAGTAGGTTTTTCTGGCGCCCCGGTTAGAAACCCGATTTCTAGTCCTATGTCCCTTTCTGTTGGACCTTGTGAATTGGAAGCACCCCTTATTCTGACAACAGGTTGTGGTGAAAACTTGTTAGGATTTGATTTGTTGAAAAGATTGTTTGCGACATTACATTGTTCTCCTTCGGGAGTACAACTTACACTGGGTAGGAAAATGGTCTCTCCAATGTATTTGTCAAAGGATAAACTTCCGACCAAATTGTCGTTTCTTCCTGATACCATTTGGGCTACTGGTCCTAATGACGTGGGTCTGTTGGAAATACCGCCTTATGTTGTGACATTGAAAACCAATGTTAAATTACCACGCATTCAACAATACAAGATCTCTAGTGAAGGTGAAAAGTTGTTGCTAGCGATCATTTATGATTTAATTGAAAAAGATGTAATTGAAGAGACAAGAGGCAACGTTTGTAATAGTCCTGTTCTGCCTGTTTTGAAACGTACTGACCCCTCTAAGCCACCTGTTTACAGGCTCGTGATTGATCTTAGAGAGGTAAATAAAATAGTTGTGCCACAGTTTCCAGTTGTTCCTGATATCACTGCCATATTGACTATGATTCCAGCTTCCGCCACCTGGTTCTCGGTGATTGACTTAAAGAATGCTTTTTTTTAGCATCCCGATTGCAAAGGAGAGCAGGGATATTTTTGGCTTCAGTTTAGGAGGCCGAAGTTTCCGCTTCAAACGCACTCCACAAGGCTACTGTGAAAGTCCATCAATATATAGTCAGGCTTTAAAAACACAGCTTGATGCAATTGTTTTACCTGACGGCGCTACCCTTATTCAGTACATTGATGATTTGCTAGTCGCTACAGATACTGAAGAGATTTGTAAAGAAGCCACCTTGTTGTTGTTGCGTCATTTGTCTGATTTACATCACAAAGTGTCCCTTTCAAAACTGCAATATTGTCGACAAGAAGTGACCTACTTAGGTCATCTCTTATCGAAGGAGGGAAGGAAACTGACCTCAAAGAATTCAGGCAATTGCAAAATTGAGTGTGCCAAAGACACAGAGAGAAGTACGTGCTTTCTTGGGCATTACATCATACTGCAGACAATGGATACCGAATTTTTCTTTGCTGGCCAAACCTTTGGTAGCATTGACCTATAAAGATACACCGAACCCCGTTCCGTGGTCTGAAGATTGTCAGAAAAGTTTTTCCGAATTGCGTAATGCATTATGTTCGGCTCCTGTGTTGGGTACCCCTGACTACAATAAGCCCTTTGCACTGTATGTCCATGAGAAAGAGGGTTGTGCATTGTCAGTGCTGACACAGTCTTTTGGAGACAAGCAGCGCCCATGCGCATATTTTTCGTCAACTTTGGATCCGGTAGCTAAAGCATTGCCGAGTTGCTTGAGAGCCACAGCGGCAGCAGCTGTTTCTATTCGACAGTCTGCTGGGTTAGTGATGAATAATATGTTGATTGTGATGGTTCCACATGCAGTAGACACGTTGTTAAACAGGACCAAGACACAGCATTTAACTAGTGCTCGATTGTCAGGTTACGAGTTGACACGGTTAGCGAGTCATGTGCACATAAAGAGGTGCAATACGTTGAATCCAGCCACGTTATTGCCAATTTCAGTAGAAACAGATGATGTTGAACAACATGATTGTTTTCTTAGGACAGAAGAAGAAACAAAAGGGAGAGTAGATCAGCAGAGCTGATTGCACTTACGAGAGCGTGTGTGTTATCGAAAGGAATGAAAGTGACCATATATACCGACAGCCAGTATGCGTTTGGTGTGGCCCATAGTTTTGGACGATTGTGGAAAGAACGTGGGTTCCTGACTTCGCATGGAACTAAAATTCAGCATGGTCAGTTGGTGAATGAGCTTCTTGAGGGACTGACCTTGCCATTACAAGTTGCGATTGTGAAATGCAGTGCACACAAGAAGGTTACTGATGATGTCGGTCGTGGCAATGCATTTGCTGACGAATTCGCAAAAGATGTGATGAATCGAATGTATGTTGCAGGCCCCGCAAGATGGGTTGGTGACGTTGGAATATGTGAAGATACGATAGAGGGTGTGAAGTCTATTCAAGCTGAAGCTTCAGAGAAAGAGTTGAGTGTGTGGAAAGAAAGTACGGGTAAATTGGATGAATGGTTGTTGGGTTGACTTGTCAGAACATCAGCGATGGTTGTTACCCGATGCGTATGTGCTTGCAGTGGTGACAATGGCTCATGGAATGGCCTATATCAGTGTGAAAGGGATTTGTAAGTTTTTGGCTCGAGTATGGCAAAATGCTGGAATTCCTTAATGTGCAGAGAATGTGGTCAAGAATTGCATGGTGTGTCTGAAATACAATCCTGGTAGGGGAACCCCAACTCCAGCTGGTCATTTTGCACCTCCAACGTATCCGTTCGAGGTTTTGCAGCTAGATTTCATCCACATGGAAAGGTGCAACAATCTGAAATACGTACTCGTTGTTGTTTGTGCTTTTTCAAGATGGGTAGAAGCATATCCCTTAAAAGACAACACTGCCTTATCCACAGCTAAAGTCCTTGCCAAAGAATTCTTCCCTAGGTTTGGAATGCCGAGAATGGTCTGGAGTGATAATGGGAGTGAATTTGTGGGTCGAGTGATGAAAAAAGTATGTGAAGGGCTAGGTATCCAGCAAAAATTCCAAGCTGCAAATCACCCCCTATCAGCTGGACTAGTAGAGTGCTATAATGGCACGCTAAAACTGAAGTTGGCAAAGATACAAGCGAGCTCTGGTCTTAAATGGCCTGACGCTCTGCCTCTAGCACTCCTATCAACAAGAATGACTGTGCATTCGCGAGTGGGACTTAGTCCCTATGAAATTGTGTTTGGCCACCCGGCCAACATATGGGGAGTGCCAAGACCAACAAAATTCAGTGAGATCGAACACCCTGTACTGCTTGATTATTTGTATGAATTGACGGCTAAATTGCGTGTTCTACACCAACAGGTTCACAATACTCTGCCTCAGGTCTCTGAAGCTCCAGGACATCTTATCGATCCTGGATCATGGGTACTGGTCAAGAACTTCCAGCGGACAAAGAATGACCAGCCCTGTTGGACCGGCCCCTACCTCGTCCTTCTCTCAACAAGATCAGCTGTTCGAGTGGAAGGGAAAAAGAACTGGATCCACGGCGTACACTGCAAGAAGGTCCCTTTTCCTCTACCGTACGACCGGTGGGTCCAGGAGGGGATTGCTGACTCTGAGACTGAGACTGTGCCTCGTTTTTTGCCATTTAGCGATGCACGTGTAAAAGGAACAATTTCTGAACAAGAAAGTGACAACAATTTGCAAGAAGCTGTGCCACCGTCAATTCGATTGAACACTACAGAGCCTGAACTCTTGTTCCAGAACCAGACAGTACCTGGAAAAAGCCATTATAATTTGAGACCAAGAACTAAGGACAAATAATTTTTTTCCTGTTCCTTTGCTATTTTTTGAAAGTGCGGCTCTCTCATCTGAGAAACTTTCTTAGTTTTGTTTTTTTTTCTTTTCGAACCGCCATCCGGGTTAAGCTGTAGGGTCGTGGTTGCCCAAGTCTTTGGAGTGCAGCTGAAGACGTTAGGTCGACAGTTCTGGTCGGTCTAAGGGAGTTGCCCTGGACTGACAGAAGCATTCCCTAGCATAGAACACACTACCACCACGAGCAGCAATTAGAGAGGATGGAGTTTTTCAAGAATGAGAGACCTGCCAGACAGATGGACTTTAAAGCCAGAATGGGTATAATAATGACAAAGAAATGATTTTTGATATTATGTATTTTCATGTTGCTTAGTGTAATGACGTTTTTAATAGGATATGTTTTATTCTCTTTTCAAGTGACATTTGCACCCATTACACAGCCCATACCTCCTTCTACTGTTTCCTCGCATTCTTTTCACCCCAAGCTGACTCCACTGCCTGAAGCCAAACCTGTTCGGCCAGTTTCTTTCCCAGTGGCCGAATGAGATTAGTATCAAGGCACAACACATCATAAACTTTTCATCACACACAAACCATGCCTAATCTTACACACACCTGTCCCTGTTTCTTTCTTTATGACTTGCTTTACAAGGAGGAGGTGCCCGTTTATATTGGGGGTCCGTCGATATCTGATGAAAGTACTAAGCCTTGCTGGGTAATTGATTGAGGGCTGGACAAACTGGAATATGGGCTTGTCATCATAAACCTGCTATTTCTTTGTAGTGAAAATATGTGAATGGTCAACTGTAAAATAAGGAATGTTTGCCTAAAGCATTATATTTTGTATAAAAGAGAAGGTTAGCTTTGCAAGAGGAGCAGTCTCTTGAGAATATACACTGTGTTGTACTTCTAGGATACCTGTTACTGGCTGCAGCCAATAAACAAGATCTTTGACTTCACCAAGAAGACTCTGTGTTTCTGTAGTCTGAAACAGGAAGGACTCGAAGTCTTAGGGTGTATTCCCTGGCACCGCTGGGTTCTGAAAAACCCAGTACTTCACGCTGCTTTAACACCAACCGCCACGGTTGTAATGAGGGCCAGAGTGTATCACTTGTGCCGACAATCCTATCTCACTGCAGCCTTGATGAAAGCACAGTGTGAAAGAATGTTGTGCTAAGAAATGTTATGCTTTCCTAGATGAAGGGACAACTAGATAAAGAAAATAAAACTTCACCCCGAATGTGGCCGATTCTAAAATGAAGCAGAATAAAATGTTACTAGGCTAAAGGGAACAAGCACAGGCCTAGTTGCTAAAATAGCATGTCCAAAGACACTACTAAAACAGCGCCACAACAGAGATGCTATCACCCCCTCCCTCAGGAATGTGCACTGTCCTGCTAGCAAGCTTCAAAGGGCTTACCACCCTTGAAACCCAACTCCCAGGCCGGCTGCTAGCAGCAGATGGCTGCCCCCATTGCAAACCCCCACTTTTGGGGGGAGCAACTGCCGGGAACCAGAAAAAGTACTGGAGTGGTCGGTCCTGACATGTACCACCTCTAAGGTGTTGCAAGCAAGGTGACCCCTGCATTTCTTTTTCCACCATCTTGCATGGAAGGAAAATAGCCAATCAGAGGTAGGGAAGTGACCTCTGCCTGCAGGAAGAGGTCACTTAGTGGGTGTAGCCACCCTAAGGTAGATGGCCCATTGGTCACTTCCAGGTTCCCCCCTAAAACACCCACTAAATACAGTACTTAGTGGGTATTCCCAGACCAAGAAATCCAATTACATAGACAAAAGAAGACCAGCAACAAAGAAGACCCAAGGCTCAGGAAGTGAAGTCCTGCTGCATTAAGAAAAGGCACCAAACCCTCTCTGCTGCACCCAGGACTCAACAATCGCTGCTGAGGGGTTGCTTGGACATCAGACAGACTCTTAAAAAACAGAGGACCTCCACTCTTTAAACATTGTCAAAGATATCCTTCCAGAGTGAAGGTGTCACTCTGCAACACCAAGGAACCAAAGCCCAGCGAAGGCCACTTCACTGACTGGCTGTTGACAAAAAAACCGGACACCGCACCCAGAGCTATCTTCATTATTCAGACCGTGAGGACAAGACCTACCAGTGTGTAAAGTTAGGTGGCACTGCTGCCTCCAGTGGCCAGACTGTGCAATAGCCCCAGGTACTGGTCACCTCATGTTGAACACACAGAAGGACAGTTCATTGTGGACTGAAAAAGGACCAGAAAGAAGCCCCAGTCAAGGGAGTTAAGGTACCACCTGGACCTCCCACCAGAGTGCCCCTGCTGACCTGCAAGCTACCCTCAAAGAAACCTATCTTCTGCTTCAATGTGCACCTTTGCACACAGCTCCTGGCTCAACTATTCGCTCTGCATCTGGCCACTCTGTGCCCTGCACCGAAGATCCAGCTGTGCCTTAATGGTCCAAGGGGACCCACCAGATTTTACCTTTAAGTCCACCTGTGCAGTCTTTTTGCAGGGGGGCCCCTGCAGTGGCCTGGCACCAACTCCACTGACTTTCTGCAGCTGCTCCCTCTGGAATGGGGAGTCGCCTCAATTTCTCCAGCTGGACCAGGGTACCCAACAACAACCTTAGCCTACCTGCAAAAGGAAACATTGGTAAACACATTGCCTGATTTACTGTGAATTTTCAAAGTATTCCTCCATTGATTCCTATGGTTCGTAATTACGCACAAAATGACTAACGTTATTAAAAATTAAAAAAATAGAAGTGAAAAATTACTCACCCAATTTTGAAGATCTTGGTCTTAAAAATGTTATGAAAATCTGAAGTATTTTTGCCAATTGGTCTAGTTATTCATTGAGTGTGTACCCCGATTTATTGATACTGTGAGTACAGCAACATGTGTTGGCTACAACAGATGGAAGGTGAAAACCCCAAACTGCTTAGGTGGTCCATTTCCCTACAGGGAATAGACTTTCAAGTAGAACTCAGGTACTCAGGGCATGGGATACCAAGGGTACGCCCCGGAGGGCAGCAGCACTGATTATGCCACCCTCTAGGGCCATGCAGTCAGGTGCACCAAGCACTGCCATTGCAGGCAGATTGTCCTGATGCCATCCCAAAAGACAAACTCGAGCTGGCACACTGCCTGTGTGCCTTGTCCACTACCCACTGCATGCAGTATAGGTAAGACAGCCCTCTGGCAGGCCTTTCCAGCCCTAACGCAGTGTGCACTACACAGTATGTGAGGGCATAACTGCATGAGCAATGTGCCCCTACTGTGTCCATGCCAAACCTAGGACATAGTGAGTGAACAGAGCAGCCATTTTAAGTGCATGTGATGGACCCTGGCCAGTACAAGTTTCATGTTCTGGATGCCAAGCACCCCTCGTCAGTCTTAGGGTGCTACATTGACACTCCAGCCCTTTCCCAACCCTTTGGCAGAGCTTGCTGTGCCATTTCAAGGATGCATCATCCAAGAGTCACTGGTCACATCTGCTTTTGTGGTCTAAGCTTTGCTCCTCGCTGATATCACTGTGGGGCCTTTCCCATCAAAACTTCAATGAGGACCCCCTCCTGTGTTTAGTGGGCCTGGGTTGTCCTGAGCCCTGGTACAGTGTGACAGATACTTTACAGTTGCAGATTTTGATCCCCACCCCTTGCTCCCCAGTAGCTTAGGGAAGCACTGTTAATTACTCATCTTGTGTGAGAAGGCCTTTGATTCTGCTGCTGGAGAGTAGAGTGATTAACTTGGCCCAACAGGGTGCAAAAAGCATGGACTCTGATTCTGAGCCAAGCCAGCGAAATATGTCAATTTTGAATGATCCATAAGATGTACATGTACTATCCACAAACTGTAAATATGAACTTTGTGCATTTTTTCTACCCCATTTTCCTACTTCATGGGACTTTGTAAGCTTTATACGGAAATAAAACTGCACTCTAACGCAGATTCCCCCCTATCTATATTAGTGTTGCTGCAGTCAAAACAGTAAATCACACTTTACCTAGAAGTGCCCAGTAATATTATGAAGCCTATTGAAGTTCACCATGTAACCATGCAGAGTCCTCTCTGCGCCAGGCTACCTGTGTGCAGATACCAGACTGTGCATGACCGTAGTCTCACACATGTAGCCCACACTGGTTTGCACACTTGTAACAAGCTAAGTCCCCCTTACTCTAGCTGTGTCGCAGCAGCCATATCTTAAAAGGCAGTTACTGGTAGTGAACATTCGCAGGTCATTTACTGTGTGCTTACCGTGGGTGAGACGCATGTAGCGAGACTCACTCACAGTAAAAAGTAAAAAAATGGGTGATCAAAAAAACTAAAATAATCTGGGCGTATTAAAAGAGCAGAAGCCATTTTGCAACACAGAAGCCTTGGGTACAGCAGCTAATTTATTTTTTGGCTCGCCACATCTATGAACTAAGGTATGCCAACAGCATTTACCTAAAAGAGACAGACTCTCATTATTGACAGGGCATTGACTGACAGACACACACGTTCTCAGCCATTTCAGAAATTACCTATCTTGACAAGTTGTCATTGAGATTTGTTATGTGTAATTATTGCTTTTGAACTTGCAGATCTAACAGAAGTAATAATGGTTAGGGCAGTGTATCATTACGTTGCCCCAGAAAACGCCTTTGGTATGATTTTTGGTTTGCATCTATCTGCATTCATATCGCACACACACCCGGGTGTACATTGACCTACACGGTTACAGGTTTCAACCACACAACAAACTGATAATCTGGCTTCTGTCCAATTTTAGGTTTTTCCACATCACGAAAAAAGCATGTACAACACTATAGAGTAGTGTCCCAGCACATAAATAATAAAATTGGTGATATTTGTGTAGCTACTGCATATCCATTAAGCCAGATACCATAATACCCCTGCATCCGGTACAGTTTGTCACCTTAGTCTGTTCCAGTATGACACCCAGACACAGAGAAGCAACCACTGCAATCTATGTGGTAACCACAAAAGCAGGACACTCTATAGGTGAAGGCTGGCTGAGATATATCTACATGCCGTACTCAGAACTCGCATCTGTTTTGTAATCGCAATGAAATTCTGGGGTGTAACGACCCCACTCAGTTCCACGTCCGAAGCATGAGAATGACTGATGATTTTTTTCATACCTTTTTAGATCCTGACTGGGACATAAGTAACCCCGGTCCATTACGAATAGCCAGACTACTTGTACACATGTTAGTGCAGGATACCATGTTGGACATTCGTACTAAGAGAGCAAAAAGAAGCAAGTGGCATGATCAGCATTCTTACTCACAGCTAAATGGTCCCACTGACATATTGCCACGGACCCCCGAAGGCAGTTTGATAATGTATATACAGAATATGTGTAACAGCGGCCCATCACAGGCACGCAGAATAAAACTATTCTACCTTGCAGCACACCAAGGTGATAATGCGTGTGATTTACTTTCAGTGAATGACTGGAAAAATTTGGCCCGTACTTTTTTGTCAAATCATATGATTGTCATTAGTCATGTACACTATAAAACAGTTCATAGAGCCTATAAAATTGAAACGAAAATAACTGACTTGTGAAGTTTGATAAATGTACATGTCACTTTTTTCAATGTAGAACCCGCTGATACTTCTTTTTGCTTTACTTAACATGGATGAATATTGTTTAACACCCCCAAAGTCAGACTTTGCATGACTTGAAATGCAGTGGGGCATTGAGTATCCACACTAGGGGCCAGATGTAGCAAATAACCAAATAGCGAGTCGCAAAGACCCACCTCATTAATATTAATGAGGTGGGTCGCAAATTGCGGCCCCATAGCGACTATGGGCACTCGCAAACATGGAGGCCTGCTGTAGTCAGCAGACCTCCATGTTCGTGACTGCTTATAAATAAAGCATTTTTTTTTTTTTTTTTTTTTTTTTTAAGTGTAGCCCGTTTTCCTTAACCCCTTCGCTGCCAGGCCTTTTCCCCCTCCTGTGCCAGGCCTTTTTTTGCCTATTTGGGGCAGTTTGCGCTTAGGCCCTCATAACTTTTTGTCCACATAAGCTAACCAAGCCAAATTTGCGTCCTTTTTTTCCAACATCCTAGGGATTCTAGAGGTACCCAGACTTTGTGGGTTCCCCTGAAGGAGGCCAAGAAATTGGCCAAAATATAGGGAAAATTATGTTTTTTTAAAAAAAAATTGAAAAAGTGGCTGCAGAAGAAGGCTTGTGGTCTTTCCCCTGAAAATGGCATCAACAAAGGGTTTGCGGTGCAAACTCAGCAGCTTCCCAGCTTTCAGGAACAGGCAGACTTGAATCAGAAAACCCAATTTTTCAACACAATTTTGGCATTTTACTGGGACATACCCCATTTTTGCAATTTTTTGTGCTTTCATCCTCCTTCCAGTCAGTGACGGAAATGGGCATGAAACCAATGCTGGAACCTAAACATTTCTGAAAAGTAGACAAAATTCTGAATTCAGCAAGGGGTCATTTGTGTAGATCCTACAAGGGTTTCCCACAGAAAATAACAACTGAAAAAGAAAAATATTGAAATTGAGGTGAAAAAAACATAAATGTTTCTCTATGTTTTACTCTGTAACTTTTCCCTGCAATGTCAGATTAACGAAAGCAATATACCGTTACGTCTGCTGGACTCCTCTGGTTGTGGGGATATATAGGGCTTGTAGCTTCATCAAGAACCCAAGGAACCCAGAGCCAATAAATGAGCTGCACCCTGCAGTGCGTTTTCATTCTATACCGGGTATACAGCAATTAATTTGCTGAAATATAAAGAGTAAAAAATTGCTATCAAGAAAACCTTTGTATTTCCAAAAAGGGCACAAGATAAGGTGTTGAGGAGCAGTGGTTATTTGCACATCTCTGAATTCCGGGGTGACCATACTAGCATGTGAATTACAGGGCATTTCTCAAATAGATGTCTTTTGTACACACTCTCCTATATTTGGAAGAATAAAATGTAGAGAAAGACAAGGGGCAATAACACTTGTTTTGCTAATCTGTGTTCCCCCAAGTCTCCCGATAAAAATGATACCTCACTTGTGTGGGTAGGCCTAGTGCCCGTGACAGGAAACGCCCCAAAGCGCAACGTGGACACATCCAATTTTTTGAAAGAAAACAGAGGTGTTTTTTGCGAAGTGCCTACCTGTAGATTTTGGCCTCTAGCTCAGCCGGCACCTAGGGAAACCTACCAAACCTGTGCATTTCTGAAAACTAGAGACCTAGGGGAATCCAAAGAGGGGTGACTTGCGGGGCTCAGACCAGGCTCTGTTACCCAGAATCCTTTGCAAACCTCAATTTGGCTAACAAAACACATGTTCCTCACATTTCTGTGGCAGAAAGTTCGGGAATCTGAGAGGAGCCAAGAATTTCCTTCCACCCAGCGTTCCCCCAAGTCTCCCGATAAAAATGATACCTCACTTGTGTGGGTAGGCCTAGCGCCCGCGACAGGAAACGCCCCAAAGCGCAACGTGGACACATCCAAATTTTTGAAAGAAAACAGTGCCTACCTGTGGATTTTGGCCTGTAGCTCAGCCGGCGCCTAGGGAAACCTACCAACCCTGTGCATTTCTGAAAACTAGAGACCTAGGGGAATCCAAGATGGGGTGACTTGTGAGGCTCAGACCAGGTTCTGTTACCCAGAATCCTTTGCAAACCTCAAAATTTGGCTACAAAAACACATGTTCCTCACATTTCTGTGGCAGAAAGTTCTGGAATCTGAGAGGAGCCACAAATTTCCTTCCACCCAGCGTTCCCCTAAGTCTCTCGATAAAAATGGTACCTCACTTCTGTGGGTAGGCCTAGCGCCCACGAAAGCAAATGGCCCAAAACACAACGTGGACAAAACATATTTTTTCACAGAAAACAGAGGTGTTTTTTGCAAAGTGCCTACCTGTGGAGTTTGGCCTCTAGCTCTGCCGCCCCAGGAGGGGGGGGGGGCAGAAATGGGCTAAAATAAATTTGCCCCCCCAACCCCCCAGGAGAGACCCTTGACTACGGGGTCGCCCCCCCTGTGTGACATTGGGGCCAAAAAAGAAATCCCAGGTGCCTAGTGGTTTCTGCCCCCTTGGGGGCAGATTGACCTAAAATCAGCCAATCTGCCCTTGATGGAACATCTCTTGTAGTATCCATGGCTGCAGTTCTTAAAATATTTATTTGGAAGTCAAGTACACACTTGAGCATTGAGGGCTCTGGACCGGGCAGTATTGGCCTTATGAAACTGGACCTCTTCCTAAACACAAAATGGCCACTAAATGCTTGGGAGTAACTGACAACCTACTATCTAAGATTAATTATTTTGCGTCTTAATGCACTTGTACCTTTAGGAAGATTTGGAAATTACATGCATACTTTTCAATCAACACCTAAAAACTATACCAGCAGTAACTGGATCCTGTCTGATCTATGCCATTCACATCTTTCACGGCTTAACCAAGGGAGATTTGGCCAAGTTCCAGATGATTCAACGTTCTGTAGCCACCCCTATACTTAAGAAATTGCAATTGCTATATATACAACAAGAATGCAGTTTTAAATCTGCTGTTTGGTATTTAAGGCGATGCATAGGTTCGTGCCTAGCTTTGTTTTTAAAAGATGTTTAAAATTTTCTACTCCATGAACTCTTCCACTTCTTGATCATCTCAAGATTTAAGGTGCTCAGGAAAACGGTCCTCTATTCTAGCCTTGTTGGTAGAGTGGAATTCTCTTCGTCCCAGCCATAGTCTAAGTATGACCTAGCATCCTTCAGAAAGGACGTGAAAACATGGCTGTTTAAACAAGCCTTAATATCGTCTGTGATGGATTTATAGCTGACCTGCCCAGTCCTCCAGACCAGTGCGTTTAGCTTGAGTGTTCTTTACCGTTTCTCAGATGAAACCTCAGCGCCAGACCCCTGGGTATACCAGCACTTTACAGACTGCATTAACATTGCACAATATGCCTTTCTGTCTGCAAATAGTCAGATGGGCTCATCTGTGTAACTCATTAACACCAGCTCTAGGCAACAATTTAGCTTTGCTGCTCCTTGCAACATTAAAAACGTTCAAATGTACATATTCTGTCAAATTCTACTCCTATGAGTTTGCGAATCAGATGATCAAAGACCTAAGTGAGGGTCTCTTTTGCACAAAGAAAAACAAATTCCTGAAGTTGAACAACATGTCCCTTGTATCAAAGCCATTCTACTATCATGCTTTGTTCTGGTACATTTTTGCCTCACCATTTGGATGGCCCTCCTCAGTTGCAGCAAAATAGGAGATGGAAGATTGGCTTTTGAATGGGTGGAGATACACACAAGAGAAGCGCACCATGGCAAAGCACATGAGTGTTATTATTCGACATATTGACACAATGTGTTAAAATGATTTTACAAAATAATAGGGTGTTTAAATAGTCCAATGGATTGAGAGGACCTATGTTATTTGAGTAAGTAACTTGACCTTTTCTGATTATCAATGAATACCACAATCAGAGCTAGGTAAAACACAACCAGTTGGAGCGGAGTATGTTACATTGGTAAACCTGTGATTATCTTTTTATACAGTATAAACCCAACCTAATATTTATTTTTCTGTCTCTTTAGTTGTGGTATGTTTCAAACCACCAGATCTGCAAAATGGCACACACACTGATGTTGACAGGGAGGAGTTTATGTATCAAAGTGCAGTTGTGTACACCTGCAACCCTGGATTTTCACTAATTGGGAAATCAACAATATCTTGTACTGCGAATGGAACCTGGAGTGACCTTGCTCCTACATGTAAAAGTAAGCAAAGTTAAAACACTTGTTTTTTATGATTTTTCACAAATGCTTTTTTAAGGTAATTCAGCAGCACAAGACCTAATATTGTGTGAAGATCTATACCAGGTAGTGAGAGAGGCTGGAACAGATTTCATATTAGGAATCTAATTTCTGATCTCCATGGGCTTCCATGCGAAAATGTTAGGTACCATAGGAAATCTATCTTTCAAATGTACTGGTCCTGGCCCCTTGATATCCATCTAGTTTTTAAAAAAAAATTAAAAAAAACATCCAGAGATTTTTATTTTTGATTTTGGTTTTTGTATTGTTAGAGAAGTAATTTAGCTTGGGTAGACATTGCCAATCCAGGCTGATGATTTTTTTTTTTTTTTTTTTTTTTGTGGATGACATTTTTAAAGATGGAAGATGTTGTGCAGCGGATGATGTAACATTTCAGGAACCATGAGACCTATATACTTCATTTTGGTGTCAAAACATAGGTTTTGGTGGCCAAGTAGTTTTATAGAGACAGAAAATAAGTCCTCAGAGAAACCCTTTGGCCATTTTCCAAAATGGAGGCTCTATAATGACCTGTTTTAGCCATCATATAAGTATTTTAATATTGTTTTTGTTTCAGGTTTTCCATTGATTCAGATTTGTGAACATGAATGAAGCAGGTGGTGGTAGAGGATCTTTAACTCCTGACAGTGTTGCAAACTGCAAAATCTGAGGACTCCTTCAACAAAGAAAAATGTGTCACATGCCAAACTAATCCCAAATAATAGCTAACATCAACTGTGGCTGGACAGAAGAGAGTTTGAGATGCTGCAGAAATACTGCAAGATGAGGTTCATGAAAAATTAAAACTGATGGGTGAAGAAGATCAAAATGTTATCATTGTAACCACAAGTGCTATAAGTTGTATACAATAGAAAAAATCCTGGAAAAATATGTAAAAAGCAATAGCAGAAACCAGAGAATCACAACAAGAATCTGAGTCTTCTGAGAAAGCTGCAACAACCAAAACCAATGGCCATCCACTTAGAAGATTGATGGCTAATCCTTCATCCACCTCCAACAACGATCAGAAAGCAGAGGATCTTGAATGTGTTATCTGTGAATTAGCCAGAACAAGGGCCAAGGAAATTAATCAAACTACAAAGTATGCATCTGCAGTCAGAGCAAAACTCAAGAGGGGAGCGGCGGGATGACGGGGATGGGGAAAATAAATATAATTTTTTTTTTTAAGTACCCATTCCTGATGCCACTGCCTTGCTCCTCTTTTCTTCTCTTCTGGTGTCCAAGCATTCCCTGGGACACCAGCACAGGCTCCCCAGCAATCCTGTCACTGCTCTCATGCTAAACCTAGCCCGCCCTTCCCATGGCCCACACCCACCCCACACATGCTGCTGGCTGAGCTAGCAACTGTAAAAAAAAAAAAAAAAAAAAAAAATTATAATGAAATATTGTTTTATTTTACAGCTGCTGGCTTTTAGCTGGGGAGGGGTCACTCCTCCGCCATTGCGGAGGATCTGCCCCTGAGAATATGTGAGTCTCAAAGGGCAAACACGTTTTTATCTGCAACTAGTTTCTTCTGAGATGAAGTTTCCAGCCGAGTAGCTGATCTAAAGAGTGAGGTGACTGTATTTGCAGCAGATTTGTATGCCCGTCCAAACAGCATGTGTGCATACTTTCCAAAATATGAATGTACAAGGAACTCCCAGCAGCAATGTAACCTCCAGCCTTCAGTTAGGTTTGCACTCTTTGAAAAACCAAATGATGTTTTAAAGCCACTTGAGTAGTAGCTACGTGTTCAACCTCAATGAGATCAGAGAAACAATGGTCAACTTTGATGAAACTGTTTTGCTCCATAAAAATGAAATACAATTTTTTCTGGTGAGAATGTACGACAGAATTAGTTTTTCTTGGTCTAAAAAAAAGAATGAGCCACTTAAGGTGTTCTCAGTTGATCTGACTCCTGAAGATCTTCCTGCCAAAATAAGATTGCAGTATGCTATAATATCAGCAGGAACCATTTTAAGAAATGTCCTGAAATATTTAGATTTGGGACTTTATGGCAAATGTTGTGATGCCCCAAAGCTCTGCAAATCATGGGACTTAACAAGAATGTCTGATGTTGTCTTAACATTTTTACATCGTTGTTTTAATATCAGCAAAGCAAAACTGTTACAAACTAAAGTTCTTGAGTTCGGAACAGAAGCCAACAACATTGATGAAGGCTTTGAAGATATAAGTGAAGTGGAAGACAATCCCAAGAACCAACAGGTTTATGCTATGCAAATGTACTGTCTTTTCCAAATCATGTTCTATGAATTACATCATTGCAAAAAGAAAACTAACACTACACATGATGACTGCCCACACAATCTGTGACAAGTGCAAAAGTAGACCTAACCACTTCAATGAATCTGATTGGTGTATCTCCAAGTTATAATGATATAATACGGAGCAGGAACTTGTTAGCAGCTCATGCTGTAAAATCTTGTGAATCCAAAAGCACACCACTTCCAAGTCACTTTACTAAGAAAGGATTTATTATTGCTGCTCTTAATATTTTAGATTTTGACCACAGCTCTTCTTTGTCTGGAGCATCCATCACACATGATACTGCCATGGTGCTTTTTCAGGACTGTACCAATGAAGTAGCTGCTGGAAAACAAGTTGTTTCAGCTGTGGGCACAAACAAACAAAGCTGCAAACCTATAACCCAACTGCCTTGCCAACGTGTTCAAAATCACTGCAAGCCATTAACACGTCCCAGTCTACCAGAAAGTTTTGAAGTGGCTGGGGACCTGGATCTTTTTCTACCTGATGTGCAGTCAGTAAAGCTGATTTAACAGAATTTATCATATCGTTTATACGGTGCGGACTGAAGGATGAAGAAAGCCAGTGAATTTGTGGGCTGGAATTAATGCTCTGATCTTCCAGAATACTGTCCTCCTGAAGAAGGTTAGTTTTTTTTTTTTACAAGTAATCCCATCTCCAGTCACAAATTATGCAACAGTTTACACAGCTCCAAAAATGTCAAATATGCATGCTCAGCTTGATGACCAGCCTATCCTGCCACTTTTCTGTGATTAAGGTGTTTTCCGTATTGTAGATGCCATTTTTATGAGCAATCCAATAGAATTTGATGATCTTTATCCAATGATGGGCGCTTTCACCATGACAAAAGTTGTGCTGTAGTGTGCCGGAAGTTATATCAGTGGATGTGGCATAAACAATGACTTATTGAGGCTGAAGCGATTGGAAGCAAAACTGTCCTGACAGTATTGAGCAGAACTTATTATGTTTATTAGTTACAAGGTATGCTCATCATATCTGAGGCTGTAGAAACATTGCATTGGAATGCATTTTTGAACAAGAATGTCAAATTAGGTTCTGCATATCTTATCCCAGAAGTGAACAAGGCATGATGTCTTAAACTTCATTCAAGACATCATGAAAAGCCAGGCAATGTTCAATACACCAAAAAAAAAAAAAAGAAACTGAAAACCAAGTTTTTAGTTTGTCAAAGAATGTGAAGGAAAATCAGACTTTGCAAGTACTGGGAAATGTTCTATACATGATAGCTCTAGTAAAAAACTTGATACATGCTGATCGGGAAGGGGACTGGAAGCTGCACGGGAAGTCCTATTAGTGGGTTTCAAGAATTCGATTGCAAAACTTACCTGAGTTTTGACTTCTGGTAATTGGAAAGAGTGAAGAAGCTAGAGGTGGAAGAAATCATTCCTTTACAGAAAATGCATCCAAAGACAGTTTGTGGTGAAAGACAGAGGGAAGGTTCAATGCAGTGGCTCCAGATATGAAACTGTAACAGACAATCCAGAGATCACAGAAAAGCTCCAAGGGAATTGTTGGTCAGACACGTAAAAGTGAATATGTTGCTCAGTGGCAGCTAGTTCACCATGAAGTCCTTTCTATTTGCAATGTTTTCAGAGAGCTAACAAATTCAAAGGTAATGGACCACCATGAAACTGTTCCTCACCACGAACATGTGGGAAAGAGGGGAACATTTTAATAAACATTTTGACAGCCTCCTTCATTTCATGCAGCAACAAGGAAACCCTTTTAAATTGACTGAGCCGGTGTGACTTAACAACGTCCTGACCAAACAATATGTGGATAACAATATAAAGACATGTCTACTAAATGTCCTGAAAATTGGATTGAAACTATACACAGAACTGATGCAGGAGAGATTTGTGCTGAAAGAGAAAAGGCTGTTTGACATAATCACAAAATTTAAACTGCCACTCTTTAATTTCCATTGTAAGAGTTTTGTCCAACCAGCCATCACAAAACAGGTCACAAAAAACAACTTTAACAGGCACATAGATGGATGTAGCTAAAGAAGGGGTGAATTTATCAAGGACATTCTGTTGCATGATCTTCTTTCAACAAACTTGTTATTTGATAGAGTTGCTGCAACCAAACAAGTGAAGCACAAACTCGTACAGAAGCTTAAAAAAATAAATCACCTGAAGAATTTCAATTAAAAAAGTGTTCTTATTGGAAACTGCTGTTGCTGTGAATTATATATCACAATTGGGAATGGTAAAGATTTCATCCATGCAAAACTTCGGAAAGGTCACTCAGACTGTTATATAGATATCAAAATCAGTGTGCACCTTGAAAGAACTGCACACTGTCTTTTGACAGTTATCTTGAACTATCTGTCAAAGAATGTAAGTTAGTCAGGAAAATGTTAACAAGTGAAACAACTGACCTTCCCTGCATCAAACCTTTGACATGTATTTCTGTGCAACGTGATAGATTCTGGTCATCAGCATCAATCAAGATGAACTTGGAGATGTTAACTCACCAAAAACATTGCTGATGCTTCAGTGAACACTGAATTTCCCATAATTGCAATTAGAATGATTGTCAATAAGGAGTTGGTGCCTGCAGAGAAATGTTCAAAATGTACAGGCTGTGTTATTCAAGAACTTAACAGCAAATAGGAGGAAGCTGACCTTTGTGTTGTGCTACGAGTTGAGTGGGCTATTTAAAATGGTTCCAATTAAGTTATTGTACTGTCAAATCACACAGATGTTATTATTGTGCTACTTAGATGTGTTACAATGTTCCTAAATCAAGGATTGTCAGTTTTGGATACATTATGAAACAGGCAAGAAAAAACACTTAATCCTGTTTCATTTTCTGTACAAGAAATGTGACCCAGAGATGTCCAGTGTTCTTACCAATGCAAATATTTTTACTGGTGAGGACAAAATTGGAAAAAGCTTGGAGCTTTAACTACTAAACTTGTAAAGTTTCTTAAAGGATTTGCCAAGACAGAAGAAGACTGGGACTTTAAAGAAAAATACCTTATACATGTGTGGAAAAGGAATTCTGACTGCAGCACACTTGACGATCTTCGGTACAGTGAGCTCAAGAGATCAGACCTGCTAAGTGACATTCCACCAATGTCATATTCTGTGTGTGGACACATTAAGAGTGTTTTACTTGATCGGAAGATGCGTAAATGTTTTGGATCATGAATATGTAGAGAAAGATCCGTGTGAATTCAGTTGGAAAGATATTGATGGGCTACTAAAACTTACAACATTTCTAAAGCCCCTACCCACAGAACTTATATCTACTTGCAAAACCTGTGCTACAATAAGATGTCCCTGTCGATATGCCTTTCTCAAATGTTCAACATTCTGCAAATGTGTACCACAAGCAATTGCCAAAACAAAGTGAACTATGAACAGGAGTGATAATTCATATTCAGTTCATAAACATTGTTTAGTGTATACATAAAAGGATTGAAAACCATTATGATTTGTTTTCTTTCTATAAGTCTCTTCTTCCTCTATTATAGCCATTTTGGAAAATGGCAGAAGAGTTGCTCTGAGGAGTTATTTTCTCTCTCTATAAGACTACATGCCCCCCAAAACCAATGGTTCGACACCAAAATGAAGTATATAGATCTCATGCTTCCTCAAATATTACATCATCACTGTAACACACCCGCCATTTTAATAAAAATGTTATCAAGAAAAAATGTGGCCAGATCAGCAATGTCTGCCCAAGCTAAATTAGTTATCTAGTGATCTAAAAACACAAATAAAAAATAAAAATCGTGGGACAACAATTATTTTTACAGTGGCATATCAGGGGCCCGGGATAATAGGAAGTGAGGTGAGAGCCCTAAGGTCGATTAGCTGGTGCGCCAGTGCAGCCATGGCTATAGCTTAGATATGCACTTGTAACATTTTGAAACAATGTGTTGAATAGTGCACTTTAGATTAGAATTTGTACCTGCAGTATTTTGCTGCACAGTAGTAGTCCTCACCGGCCAACATGCCTAGTCATGGCTGTTGAGCTTTCAAAAACAGGAGTGAGTGTACCAGCAGCCATGAACAGTTGTTATAAAGAGGCACCCAAAAACACTGTCCAATACTCTGTGCCTAGTAGTTCTGTTCCTTACTAGTGAGGTTTGTTCGAATCAGGATATAATTTGAATTACCACCAAGAGAAACAGATAACCTATAAAAATGACAATTCATCCTTTCATCCCACTGCGTTCCGTACACCACGTTCTAGTCATATGAAGAATCAGAACAAATGTTAAAGTTCTAAGCAATGTTAAAGTTCTAAGAAAAAAACACTAATATGATTGAAAGCTGTATATGAAACGCATTATGTTAATTATCAGCAAGGCAGTTCATTTTGAGAGTATAAATGTTTCCTTCTGATAGACAAACATCGCAGCAGGAAGCTTAATTATTACCTATTCAGTATCTTTCTTTTCATGTTGTGTTCATGTAATTGCTCATTTGTTTGTTCAAAATTGGTATTTTATTTCCCATGTTTCCTTGTCATATCTCAATTTGTATGTTGACAAGAACAATAAATAGGTCATAAAGGCACAGAATATCACAGATTATAAAGAGATCTCTAGATGGATGCTGATCACTTAGGGATGTTTGGGAATAATTACTTTACTTGGCCATATACACGAGTTGAGAAACCCTGGACTCTCTGCATCAGTAGGGGAGACTTTGGGAGCCTGTGCACATTGGAAAGGCTAGTGTGTGTTTAGGGAGACCTGTGCTGCACATCCCAATTGGAGGAACTCTTGGTCTGCCTGTTCCAATCGGTGAGTAGTACGTGAGTCCAGGGAGACCTAAGTTGTCTGCTACTGAAGGAGATGTGAGTTCAGGGCGATGGAAGATATTTTTGCCAACCACAAAAAATGGCGTGCAGTGAGGGAGAGCTTAAATGTCTTTGCCAGTGAGACATATGAATTTAGGAATACCTAAGGTGTCTTGTTAAGGAGTTTGGAGAATGGTCCGTTTAGGAGCCCTATGTGAGTTTTTTGGGAACCAATGTGCACCAAATTGGAGACTATTGTGAATTCAGGGAGAACTTAACCGTTTGTAGCAATACGGACTGAACATGACTACGGAGGACCAGAGTTAGATGAACCACGTGGGGAAACTTGCGTGAGTGCCAGGAAACCCAATTGTCTCACCTCTGATGCAGAAAACTGTGGAAAACATTGTCTGTCTTAGTATATGGAAAAAAAACACACTCATGACCCTTTTTCCAGACATTCTTCCTCCGCTCAGTATCAGCTGAGATCTCTATACCCAGATTCTCCTACTTTTATGCTCTCAGCAGTCCACTCTCCACACTACAATGACTTTTTGAGTGACCCTGAATGTCACCCTAAAATGGACTGGCCTCCCTGCAGCCCATCTATAGATAGTCCAAGCCAAACTCAAACCCAGGACCAAGGGTTCGGTTGTGCAGTCTGATTCTCTCACACCCACTCACATCAGGATGACCATCTTCATGCAAGTATTCTTCTCATAGCTGGCAGTCCGTCTTCCCACTGAAACTGTTGTGTAGCTACTTAAGCCATGTTTTATGCACGCAGTTGTACACTTTCACCCATTTACGTTTTATTCAGCATTGCTTTATTTTTCTAACAATAGCTTCATTAGTGGTGCTGTTTTATTTCTCTCTATCTTGCTGTCCTTTTGCCTAGGAAAGCATTGTGTTCTTGGTAGGACATCTAGTTCACTTTGTGCTTTACCAAGGCTACAGTTAGATAGGGTTGTCGACAAACGTGGTATCATGTGTCTCCTGCATTCACAGAAAACAACACACTCATACATGGGGACTAGTTCTTAGAACGTCAGCTGTTTTAGTATAAAACACCCCTTTTGTCTTAGACACGTTAGAGGGAGATTCCAGCCAGATGACCACGACTGTATGCTGATTGCTGCAAGCTTCGCTACAGCCACCTGTTTAGATGACGGAGCCCTGTTCCCGATGGGGGCAGTGTCTATATAGACTTCACGCCTCTTAAGGTATGAGGGATGATGTTCTTCCAGGGGGAAACCCGCAGGGCAGATGAGGCTTAACATGCTGTGCTCATACTTAACGTAGGGTAGGGGTTAGAGATCTACTCCCCTGTGTAGACCGCATGACAGGGCTATTCTTTTGTTTTACACTTTATCAAATGCCTGCTCCTATTGTCTTTCATTATCCTCATTATTGGTATGCACCTGCTTTTATCTAGGATGCAGATATTTTAATAAATGCTTATTTAAATATATTCTGCCTTTGTTGTCTTGCCTGAGTGAGATCTTGGTAACTGATAGAACAGGATACAATATGATATACCACGATTCCCTGGGGAGTCTGTTGTACCATAAACTCGGTTGCCACAATCATCTCGGTCAGAGATGGGTGCTGCTAGTTAGCTGGAAACCCCGGATTAGGCTGGCAGGTGTCACTAGGGGTGGACTTGTACTCAGTACCCACAACCCAGACGAGCCTACCACCCAAATCCAGTAGCCTCATTACCCTAACGGGAACCTACGCAATAAAACCATATCCTCTTCTGACTCCCTCATCCCACAGCAACTCTGGCTCTTCCCATGACTACCGCTTTCTAGCAGGTCCCTCCCGTCAGCTCTTCCCTCTACCTGGGAGAGCAACAGCAGAGCCCCTTTGCCATCTCAAAAGTACCCTCCACTCAGTCCTGATTTTACTTTTTCTAACCTGTACCTCCTTAGAATGGGGGTGTCACTCCGCCTCTAACCTTGAACTCAGGAAAAATCAAAGGCAGTGTCTCATCAGAAAAAATAAAAGTTTATTTTAATGTGACACTGGAACCAAGACTGGCAGAGCCAAGTTCTAGTGTCCAAATTGTCGAACTTCAATACAATTGTTTATGCATGAAAACCACAAAGGCGTAACCAACCATTACATATATTGTCCAAACATTATTCGCCACCTGATCAATTTCTCGAACATTACAACTACAATTCCAGTTAGAATTTCATAACATTCGCACATAATGTCAAATAGACAAAAACAATTACACTAGTTACAAAATAATGGTCTACATGCACAACATGATGACCCAGGGCACTTTTCACTCTGATAAACAATGCGTGTACAGAAAGAAAAATGACTTAATTTATTGCTCAAGCTAGCCTGCAAGAGTACATCAATGTGCTGCCTTTTTGGCAGCCCTTGCATCATGACTGCATTCTGAGCATACAGGGTAAAAAACATTAAACATGGTTTATCAGAGTTATGTACTTTTCAACAACAGGCCTCGCTTATCATTGAGTATCGCATGGCCAGGAAATCAAACATAGATTCCATTCCTGGTAATACAATTGCAATTCTGCATTCTGCACTCTGATGATCTGATAATCTACATCTATTCCTCTAGTGGGACTACTTCCTCAGCAACCCTTGACTGGGGATCAACGTTCCTTGGGGTGTGATGAGGGTGGACTGCATCCTTAATACAGCATATTTCTAGTAATAGTTTTATGCAGGTGAGACAGGCTTCTTTCAGTACATACAATGTTATTAGGACAACTACTCCCATTACCAGTGCCTCTATCAACCATGATGCCCAGTTGTAAAACCAACTACCCAATTTTTCCCATACTCTGCCAAGATCTGTAGAGGTACGCACATTCTCAGCTTCCTCTTGGACCTTTTTTAGTTTTCTAATGGCTTTGTTTATTTTGTCACTGTTATCCGGGATGTATGCACAGTAGCTTTGATGGATCATGTGACAGACCCCACCCTCCTTGGCCAGAATGATGTCTAGGGCAATACAATTTTGAATTACTACAGCCCTCATATCAGTCAATTCTTCTGTTATATTCCCCAAGGCCACTGCTGTGGACTCTGGCACGTCTCTGTCAGCCATGCCAATTGATGTATTTTAGCTGCTAAACCTATCATCCCAATCTGGGGGACCATTACACCTATACCAGTCATTATTCCATCTATCCAGGTGATAGCCCCCATGGAGGGCTAAATCTTTTATCTGGGATATGTTGGTGATGTGAGTCATTCATGGCAGCATTAGTGCAGGGTAGCAGGTACTATACTATCTGGCCGGGAGATGAAAATATGCTGAAACACCACAGCCCTAGTACATTACTCCACAACCCATAGGACCATCTCTCAATCTATCTAGGCTGGCAATGGTGTGCCATTTACTAGTGCCTACATATATGTTGACCCACGCATTTGTTGTGACAATATATTTGCAAGCTGTGCAAATTCCAATATTTTTAAAAACAGAGCATATCTTGAGCTCCTGTGGGGTGGCAAACAAGCTGCTACCCCAGCTGTATTTTATAGACCATGATGCAACCCCGGTGTTTGTAACCTGTAGGTGTGTTACCCCGAAGCTCTTGGCTGTCCTATTCCTTGGTGCTTGCCTACTTATTGGGTCTTTTATTTTCGTTTTGTCCCATTTCCATCAACCAATCTAGAAATTTCCTTTCTTCTTCATGTGAACCCTCAGCTTGACATTGTGTTTTGTTTTTTGGTTTACCGGTCCTATCAGACATTGGCCTATGAGGTATTGGTACCTTAAAATGTTGTTGCATCAGCTGTAATACTATATTACACCCTATGTATTTGCTGAGCGAAATTGATATGCATTTCATCACATCGTGGGTGTTTGTTGGTAAATGAGTATCACTCTGAGTGCCACGGATATCTGTCTCCAGCCCGGCGACTGCCATTGTGCCACCTGCAGGATCATGACCCCGCCTACCGCCATGGTTTTCATGGCATTAATAACTTCCCTGTCACTGATAGGGGTCTCCCTCCCGCTCCCTCCTCTCCAGTTACCCCCCTCCACCCTCCCTTACATCTCCAAACCCCCCACCCCTCCCTACATTCTCTCTCACACACACACACACACACACACCCCTTTCCACATGCTTACACGCATGCATACATCCAATCACTCACACATCCTACACACTTCCAAACATACACGGAGACACACATTCACATTTCACAGCATACACGCTCCCACACGGCTGTACATACACATGCACATTCAACACTCAACACACACCCCCATTCATGCACACACATACATTCACACACCCCTACACACACCCCTACACACACCCCTACACACACCCCTACACACACCCCTACACACACCCCTACACACACCCCTACACACACCCCTACACACCCCTACACACACATACACATACACACACATACACACACATACACACATACACACACATACACACATACATACACACACACATACACACACACATACACACACACATACACACACACATACACACACACATACACACACACACACACATACACACACACACACACACACACACACACACATACACACACACATACACACATACACACATACACACATACACACATACACACATACACACACACACACACACACACACACACACATACACACACATACACACACATACACACACACATATACACACACACCAGTGCCACCTTACCGCCATCCGTCGGTATGGCCACAGCCGGATTTACGCCCTTCTTGTGGAGGAAATATGGCTGTGGTCATAATATGGTGGACAGCTGGTAGCCACGGCGACTGCCTTTTGGCGGCCATTGCCGCAGCAGTAGGTGGTTTTTACCGCCAAAGTTATAATGAGGGCCATAGTCTTTGGCAGAGGTATGAGCCCCATATTTGATGATAGCTACTTTTTGCTTGCAATAAGTCAACAATCAGGTTGGCATGTTGTATCAATTGGCCAGCTGAGGTGAGAAATCCTCTGATTGCCCAAAACTGGCCAAGGTCATGTGTCACTCCAAATGCACATTCGCTGTCAGTATAGATGTTAATGTACTTGCCTTAGCCAGGTGGCACACCCTTGTTAGTGCCACTAATTCTACTGCCTGGGCATTTTTCACTATTGTCAATCTTCCCCACTCCAGCAATCTTTTGGCAGTACCTACAGCATAGGTTAGGCAGCCTGGAGCATCCCAGTGTTATCCGTAATGCATGACCATTAAAGACCATGTCCCCTTCTGCTTCTGGGAGTGGGGTGTCCCTGATATCTGGTCTCACCTTGGTGTGTCTGTCTACTGCTAATATGCAATCATGAAAGGAGTTGAAGGTTCATTCTGGTCCTGTTCTGTTGGTAACAGATAGGGAGGCTTCAAGGTGGTGCAGCTCTTAATATGTGGTGCCAACAGTGTTAGTTCATATAGTGTGAGGCGTGAATTTGTAAGCGGTTAAGTCTATATTGTTGTCAATAATGTGTCCACGAAATGTGGAACATGCAATATTAAAGTGTGTGCTAGAACTACATTTTAGAATTGTTATACCGCCAGTGCTGCAGAGGCCACCACCCTGAGCCAGCACTTCCAATGAACATCCACCTTTCTCATGGCAAAATATGTGGAAATCCTTGCTATAGTCTGGGAAGTTTAGTGCTGGTGCTGCTCACAGTTCTTTTTTTCAGTGTGTGGAGTGCTTCCTTATCCTCTGGGGACAAGGGAACTTTATCGGTTATCTCCTTCTGGGTGAGGTTTTGTAGTGGATGTGCTATTGGGGCAAAATGGTATCCAATGTCTGCAATAGCCAGCCACCCCAAGGAAGGCCCTCACCACCTTCTGAGTATGTGGTCTGGGAAATTGTGTGATGACCGCTATCCTGTTTGGTAATAATCTTCACATCTGTTGGGGAAACTCGTGGCCCAAATATCACACTTTTGGCTGGCAAAATTGTAATTTCTTAGAAAACACTTCATGACCTTTCTCTGACAACCAGCATGACGTACTATAGTGTCTTGGATGCAGGCTGTCTGGGAGAGGGAAGCCAAGAGTAAGTCATCAATGTAATGAATTAGTGTGAACCCCCCAAGTCTCTGCAGAGATGCCAAATCTGTCCTTAGGGTGTTGGAGAAGATGGCGGGTGAGTCCGAAAACCCCCTCTGGCAAATGTTCCCAAGCTAACTGTCTTTGTCGGAATGTGAAGCTAAAGAGATACTGTGAAATGGGATGGAAAGAAGGCATTGCTCAAATTCAGGACATGAAGTGGATGGCTGTGGTAGAAATTCTGGACAGGATGGTGGCTGGATTTTGGAACTACTGGGCATTAGGGGGATCACTTCTTTGTTTAACTCTTGATGTTCCTGCGTAAATCCGTTTAAAGGGGGGGATCATCCGGTCCCTTAGGGGCCTTTTTAACTGGGGGATAGGGGTTTTACAGGGGCTGTCTTGCAATTCCTTTAAGACCCCTGCCTCAGAAGGTCTTGTAATACTGGGGCTATACTTTCCTCCCCCTCTCTGGAAATTTTGTATTGCAGAACTCGTGGCAGCGTCATCCCTGGTTTCAATGTGATCTGTACCAGGGGTAGTCTAGTACGTGGCCCACATTGTTGGGTCTGTGTGCCCATACCTCATTCAGGACTGAATCCTGTAGCTCTGATGGTATTCCCTGTGCCTTCCCTAGGGGACTACGCCTCATGAACGCCTGCACTGAAAATCCATTCTCCCTGGTTTCTAGAAATACCCCTATGGGTGTCCAGCGAATGGGGCACTGTAATTTACATAGTAGATCCCTTTCCATCAAATTAATAGGGCAGTACCTACTAAAAATAAATTGATGATCAGCGATAATGGGACCCACTACCAGTTTTAGGGGTTGTGTCAAACACTTCTCAACAGGTTGTCCTGTCATACAACTACTGTTATTTGTGTTCCTGACAGTGATGCATCTGGTATGTCAGATGCCTTCAGCATTGACTGTGTGGCTTGTGTGTCAACCCGGAAAGGAACAGTCTTGATTAGCTCTGCCCCCTCCACGTATGGACCCTCCTGGTCCACTGGTATTACTGGAGCCACTAGACACACCCTCTTGATGCTGCTGTAAAAAATGTTTCCTGTGGAATTGGGGAGGGGTTAAGGCGGATAACCTCCATTTTCATCATTCTCATGTGATCACTGTCTGCCATCACCCTTACTGGAGGTGGCAGTGGAGAGGTTTTTGTTGGACCATAATGTGGTTGTGTGGACCTTGGAGCTTCTAATCCTTGCACATTGGTAGTTGCATCGAATACGTTGTCTGTGTAGGGTGGTGGTGTATTCTGTGGGTGGCCAGACTGTCTCTGCTGGCTCTCAGCCCTGGGCCCCCTACCTAGCAGGGGGCAATCCGCCTTCCAGTGTTCCTGCTGGTTGCATGTCGTTCTGGACTGGGGTTGGGAGGAGGTGCTCTAATCTGACCCACGCCCCCTTCTTCTTCCTCTGCCCTGTGCCATAAAACCTCTCCTGCGCCATCATCAACTTCACCTTTTCCCTCTTTGTTTTCCCTTCCGCTCATGCCTGTAGCTGTGCTTGGTAATCTGCACAATACCTTTCGGCTGCCAGCACCTTGTCTATGGGCTTTTGCTGCCAGCAGACAAAGGAAGTCTGTAAATGGGTCTGAATGGGTTGTTGGAGCCCTTAGATAAATATTGTGACAAAAGCCTGCATCACTTCCCCTAGTGGGTTTTTCATCCCACTGCTCTGTATGTAGTCTTGTAAGAGACAGTCATAATAAGAGTTCACACTTTCATTTTTTTCTCTCTGTCTTTTCTTCTGGCAGCTTTCCTTTTATGTACTCCATTACATCCCTCCTTGCCTTTTCCACCTTATCTCATGGTACCCACCCCGTCCCCTCTTTGGCTTCTCTGTCCACCAATTTATCACTTTCTTACAGTCTTCCCACAAATCTCTTGGAACTATTACGTGAAGCATGGTGTCTACATCCTTCCAGAGCTATCCTCCCATGGCTATTATTCTGTTTAATTCTGTGTACCATCTGTGTGGTTCCTCTATTAATCTAGGAAAGTCCTTGGTGAATGAAATCAAATCAGATCTGGTCCAAGGTACATAAATATATATTGGGATACTCAAATCTTCCCCTGACCATGCCATTGTCACCTCTCACAGAGGCATGGCCAGTGCTGGTTTGGTCAGCACAGGGTAAGCAGTGGCTTTAATCTAGTTCATAACCTGGGCAGTCATTGGGGTACTTGAATCTTTCTCCGACAGTTCCATTGGCACCTTTCGCAGGGGCATGGTCAATGCCAGTTTGGTCAACACATGGTAAACTCAGTGGCATTAATCTTGTTCATAACCTGGGCAGTCATGATGCATCCTAGCAATTCTTTTCACTTCTGCAACTTTTGTATAGCGTAGTGCAAGGTATCAGTTACTTTAGCATCCTCCCAGGACTGTAATTGACTATCTGTAAAGCTAAGTTATAAAGTGTCCCAATCATAGGGCTGTGGAATGGAGGACGCATCTTTAGTGTGCTGTCCATATGTGCAATGTACTTTAAGCTGCTGCTCCATTAAATCTGCATGTGCAAACGTTAATATTTTCTCTCTATACGGCCTGTCATAATTTTCCTCTAGTTCTTTCATTGTTAATTTATCAACCAGGTCTGTGAGCAATGAGTGCTTCCATGGCTAGGGTTCTCTCCTGCCTTTACTGCCGAAAGGCCAGAGAGGGGAAAAGGTATTGGCATAAACAAGAACCAACCTCCGCCATGTTTGCAGTCCATCTCCGGCCAAAATTGTGCTAGTCCGACTCACCTGCATATCTTATGCAAGCACATACCAATGCCCCACCACACACATGCAGTCACATACATCACTTAAAAGTGCAAAATGTGGTGTCCAAGAACTCCTCGCTATACTTGCCTACTGTAAACTGTTGCTGGTACAAGTTGCTCTCAGACAAAGAAGCCTGGTGTAATTATGCACGGTGGAAGGTTGTTTCCTCTCACTAAATAAGATAGGCATTGTGAATGATGTGTGCAAATTACTTGAAAAATGAAAACTGAGAAACCACAGTGGAGGAAACTATCATAACAAAATCATTTTAAAGAATGACAGTTTTAAGGAAATACAACAACATTTAATTTGAAAGGAAAGATCATTTTAAGGAAAAAAATAAATGGGTAGAGTTTAGGCATAGAAAGTGGGGTTTAAAGTGGTATTTAGGGATAGTGAGGCTTTTTAGGTATCAGGAATGGGTAAGGTTTAGGGATGGTGAGACGTTTATAGGGTGCACAGATGAGTGGAGTTTAGGGATGTGTGGAATGTAGGAGTTTTTAAGGTTCAGTTATGGGTAGAGGTTGGTGTGATGAAGAGTGTTTAGGGTTCAGGATTGGGTGGAGTTCAGGGTGGTAAGGGCTTTTAAGAATTCCGCCATGAGTGGAGTTTAGAAGCAGAGAGCAAGTTTTAGGGGGTTTTGGTGGGGTGGTGGTTAAGGACAGTAAGGTTTTTTTTTTAAGTTTCCGGGTTAGTGGAGTTTTCGTGTGTTGAGAAGTTTTAAGGGGTCAGGGATGGGGGGTTAAGGCATAGTGAGGGGCTTTTAGTTTGGAGTTTGGGGGTAGTGAGGGGTTTTATACTCCAGTGATGAGGTGCAGTGGTAGAAATGGCTTTTATGGTGCAGGAATTGGTGTAATTCAGTTGTGGTGAGGAGTTTTTTGGGGGGGCATGGATTTATGGTGTTTAGGGATTGTGAGGTGTCAGTGAATTAAACGCATGTAAAGTGATTCTTTGACAGTGAAAGTGGCATAAATCTGAAAAAAATGCACCCTGAAGTAAAGCCCTAAATTAAAATCTCTGAACTTTCTGGAAGTAAGTTCTGCAAATCTTCATTTTACACATTGAAATTGGCATGTACTTGCTTATTTTTTAATCAAAATGTCATTTATGAATAGATTTCATTGAGCTGGTAAAGGTCATTCATTTCTGATATTGTTATGAAACAGTGTAAATGAAATGGTTTCTCAGTAACGCTATTCTTTGAAGTTGTTTTTCTATGAAATCACATATAACCATTGCAGAAACTTATCCTGCTGTTTAAATGTCTCAGTAAAAGGTGTGTAATGCACAATTGTAGGCCTGATCTTTAAACTCTTTGGTTAACCTCTTGCTCCCTTCATCCCCACCTCTCCATGGTCTTCTGCACTGTCCTTGATTTTTGACATTAGACTCCTAAGAGAGGCATATGAGTCAGGAAATAGACTGTTCAGTTATATGCAGCTATGAGGTCTGAGAAGCATCAGGAGGGCCTTTGCAGAAAATCATGGCTTGTACTCCCTCTAAGGTTTGTTTAAGGTCTGTCACTGTAACCAGGGCAAGTGTAGCTTTACCTCCTTGTTCCAGCACTTCACTCCCAGACTCCAAGCGATTCCCCATTTCTACCCCATGTAGCCACTGCTCTCCCACCCCACCAATCACGGATACCACTGCTGCCAAGTTTCCCAGGTATATGTTATAAAACTGCTCCACCCCAGCTTTTATTTTGAATTCTGGGACTAGTATTCCTGGTTTTTACTGGAATAAACAAGACTAAAAGTTCCAGAATTCAAAGAAAATAAAGACTAAAGCAGATTGTCACACATGGACCTGAGAAACTTGACAAGGCTGCAACACCATCTCCAAGTGGACCGCAGAATTGTCCATATGTACATTCCCATCATGCAGCACATCATGCCTCAGCAGCGTTCCTTTGGAGACATAAGGTGGGGGGCATGGTTGGATTTGCTTCCTACCTCCCCACTTGATTCCAATAAAGCTATTGTTTAACCTAAGGTGTGGCCATCACTCCACCCCTTCTCTACAGAAGCAGGGGTGTAGTTTCATACAGGGTTTTTGGGGTGTCACCCCCCCCCCCTACCAATAAGTGGAAAGTGAAAGAAAAAACATGGAATGGTGGGTGGGCTCTAAATTCTGTCTGAGGGTGGCAGATATCCATTCAGTTTGGAGGGCTTGCATGAATTTAAAACTTTCAGTAAAACGTATTGAGAAATAAAGGCTTGCTTGGTAAATCAGTAAATCTTTACCACTTTGATGGGGAACTCTGTTAATAATTATAGTCCCCTGATAAATTTATCAAATCTGACATGTTGGTCCAATGTCCATAATGTTAGGCTACACAAATAGACATCCTATAATTACAGAAATAAATAACATACCAAAGTATTCTTCAAAGCAGGTGCCTGATTGGTGCTTTAGGGCAGTGACCATTAGGCATTGCAGGACCTGGTGCGGTAACTGACTACTATTGAAAAAAACAGGATGCAGAACTCTCATAAAGTGAGCTTTGACCTTGTCGATATTAAAGCGGTTTGTAATGCTGCTGAAAAGATCCTGAAAAGGGTCGAAATTGTAGACATCCTGCTCAACACAACTGGTACATGTTATGGAGGCATAAAACTATACACTGCGGGACAAGGAAAATTGGTTGATGGAAAAAAAAGCATTTTCGTCCTTTCCGTTGTATGAAATTTATTTTGCCTTTCATGATCACGGAAGTTACAACATTAATACATTGTTTTCAGCTTTTTATCAGCTTTGTGAAGGTGACATAGTGAACTTGCCCCCTATGTCTAACTCATATATGATAGACACAGCTTTTTAACTGTGCTATTTTCATGATGCTGTTTTAGGGGGGGTCAGATTTAATGATTATACAGGAACTTCTGTGCTTTTATGTTTGTGTTGGGTACACGCCATTGCTTGTTTTGAAATCTCATACTTTCTCCCTCTAAATCCCATTGACTACACCACACCCCTGTACAGGATAAGCGGAGGTGCTTCTCGTGGCCTTGTAGGCAATCACTGGTTAAAAAGCCCAGTGGGTGAGAGGATAGAGACAGTCTTTCAGAAGCAAATGCCAGCATGGGCATTCATTAACAATCAACTTGCTAAAAGGGCATATTTACCAGAACAATGCAAGACTCTGAGAAAATAAAAGATAATGATCTCCAGCCCATCCACGGGCAGGGTTATGTAATTTGTGTGGTGCAATTACGACACTGCTGTGAAGCACCCTGCCTCAAACACTTGCAGCACACGCTGGAGGTGCTGCACTGCAAGGGTCGCCAGTGGGCTCTTTGATGGGTCTGGAGCCCTTTGATGGGTTGGGAGCACCCCTGTGCTCTGGGGGCTGCTGGAGAGTGTGGTATTATCCTGGACCTAACCTGCCACAGATGACATCAGAAGTAATTGACGAATTGTTCACATCACATTTCCCCTCATTGATATAATTTGAGAACATCATTATGGATGGCCAAGGCAGAGTAATTTTGTAGCACCAAATGAAAATATTGATACATAGACAGCATCTCTAATCATAGTTTTCTTAATTTGTAAAATATCTACACTTCCAGTTGAAATGGTTATGAAACTCTAAATTATTATTGCTTTCTGAATGGCTAAGAAAGCAAAGTCTGCCTTTCAGCCTGCAGCCGGAGTGGAGGACTTGTGATGCAGAAGAAAGATCCTAGTTTGTTCACTCCAATTTGTGTGTGGGTCTATACAGGAAATGGTTTCTAAATTTCCATTGTATATGGCTGAAGGCTGTGTGTTACAGGGCGGCTGCCCTGGAGGGCTGTGAGGATGACTGCTTGGGCGGTGGCGGGTTTCCCTCCTGGGTTCCTAGGGGAACCGCGGAGAGCCCGTAACCCAGAAGTCCTTCTGACCTCTGTGCGAATAGACCAGAAAAAGGCATCTGTTCCAAGGGTAAAGACAGAGTGGACGAGCGAGGCAGAGCAAAGGGGAGACGTGGAGCGGAGGAGAGAAGCAGAGCCAAGGAGAGCAGCAGAGCCAGAGAGAGACATGGAGCAGCAAAAGACTTACCCGAATTGAGAGAAGCAGGAGACAGAGGGAGGAGTGGGAGGTAAGGAGAGCCAATCCGGAAGAGATCCCAGAGAAGGAGACACACTCCAGAGACCCAGCCACGTACCAGGAGGAATGTGGCTATCAAAGGTACAGTCTAAACTAGTAAAGAGGCTTTGATTAGAGTGGGAGAGGTGCAGTGGTGTGAGGAGGAGGGGAGAATACACTAAGGGGACTTGGGTGAACAAACTAATAAATACTGAGCTCCAAAGGAACCTGCGGCACCACACCCCTTTTCCCCCTCACAAGCACTGCCCTACCTAAACCCAGAAACCCCAAAGAGGGAGAGTCACTTACCTGCTTCCATGTTTGTTCTGTCTGAGGTTGACGAACACCCAAGGACAGCAGTCCACCACCTAGAAGAAGAGGCACACCATAAGAAAGGAAAAGAAGTCCTAAAACGGAGAGAAGCTACCCATTAAAACCTGGCAGAAAACACAGCACAAAACAAAATAAGACGTTTGTGAAAACAAAAAGTCGGTAGTCCTGGTATATTTCTTCCTGTCAAGGAAAAGTGAGTCTCTCACTGCCTTGCACACTGTGGAAGAGGTTTTTGTCCACAAAAGGGTGGAGTACAGGGGCTATACTAAAGTGCTTTTGAGGATGGCAAAAGGGCAGGCTTCGTGTTGAACCACTGCGATGGAAAGCCCGGTGCAGTGCAGTGTTATGTCTTGTGCAGGGTCGTGTTGAAACCCAAGCCCTGAACTTCATCCCTGATTAGGTGTAGAACCTGTTACTCAGCATCTCTGTATTCTGACCCTACTTATTTGGGCTTTTTTGAATATACACAGTTTGACTTTTTGCACAGTTGGACAATTTACATGAGCACTGTGCACATTATTTCTGATGGTTACATCTACCCATGGGTTCCTCTCCTTTTGAATATCTCCTCTGTGCCAGCATTCCACAAACTTTTCTTCATAGCACTCCACATCGACAAGGATGTCATAATGCCATGACTCCAGACAAGGCTCCATGTGACATCATCAGAGCCATAAGAAGCCCTCATCGACGTGCTGATGTCTGTTCCTTTTTTGCGCTTTTGAGTAATGGTTCTTCTCATCTCTCCCTTAGGTTACTATTGGTGACCATGTTTCAGGTTGGAAAAACAATGGATACTGTTTTTCTGCTACAATAATCCAAGTACGTCCAGTTTGAATTATTTTCGGGAGAGTGATGGTCAGTTATAGATCAGTGATCCTCACAATGACTGTCTTTGGTGTCTCAGTTCACGCCACGATGTCGACGCCTAATTCGTGCCAGAAGACATATCCGAAGGCTTTCAAAGAGAGGGAGGAAAAGCTCTTAATGGGCAAGGAAGGAGAAAAGAAGTCATCGGAAGTCTCAACTTTGTTCGGAGTCGCCATATCCTCACTCCTCAAAGTCATCTAAGAGAAAGCACACAAAAAAAGCCATGTCAGAGTATCTGGTGTCTATCTTCAGGAGATGCTTCTCCGATGTAGGTCTCTCTGCGTTTGAGGTCGAAGGAAAGGGTCTCTAGTTCCATCTCCTGTAGCCTGTCCAGTAAGACCTCAGACTTCACCTCGGTGTCCTGATTTGGAGACAGAGGTGGTCCCTCCAGTTCGACCTCCATCTCCTCAACAGGAGCAAGGGTACCAAGCTTTTCCAGCTCCAGGAACTGATCCTCCAACATCCTAAATGCAAGGTAAAGCATTTCTAGCCAGCCCGTGACTCCATCTGGTGCACCTGCAGGTCCCATAGGTCTGATGTCGTATTTGCCGGGAGGCTCCTCAGCACAGTACCATTAGGCGCCATTCCTGCTGATAGCCCAGATACCCTGGCCTTCTCCAGTGCCGAAGAAGGTGACTCCTTTGCTGATTGAAACTCAGCAGGTGTCAGCCGCGCCAATCACGCATGCCTTCACCGACATCGCAAGGCTCCATGCTAATGTAGGATTGGTCGACTCCACTTCCTGTGGATTCTGCTTCTCAGGTCTGGAATTCTCCAGCACTGATTGCTATGTTGCCAGTGCTGATTCACTTAGCTGTGGCGCCCCTACTGGAGTTGAGGCATAGATCCTGTAAGGAAGCTCAGTGCCTTCTGGAGGAGGAACAATATTTGTGTGCCTAGCAAGCTTCTGACTTGGAAGAACGTGGAAATCTTCCTCATGATCCAGATTTTGAGGGGCTGAACATTGTAAGTAGTTTGGACACTTACCCAGAATGGGAATTATTTGTCATCAATTGGTATGCCTCATCCTGAGATCACATCATATCATGCTGTGATTAGGAAGGCTACAGACATCTTGGAATTGCCCCTTCCTGCAGCAGAACTTAAGCATAATTTGTTGACTGAAGTGCTGCATTCTGCTTCCTGAGGCCTTATATTAGCCTGTGTTAGACATTTGACAGAAGCCTTTGTCAACTCCAGCAGTGCCTTGACCCATAGCCAAAAGGTACAAGGCTGCTCCAGAGGGGCATGTGTTTTTAAATAGTTATCCGTCACCCAAACGTTTAGTGGTTCAAGCCTCCTGTTTCTCGAAGTTGACTCCTGGGTCCTTTCGATCTTTTCCAGCAGATAAGGAGTGCAAGAAAATGGAGGGATCTGTGAGGAATGTATTTTCTTCATGTACGGCTCTAAAATTGACCAATGCTACGTGCCTCTTGGGCTGCAATATTCATGCCTTGATAAATTCTGCCATGGTAGTGGTCCCAAAGCTGCCCGAAGATGTTAAAGAACACTTTGTAGAACTATTGAATGACAGCCAGGTGGCAGCGAGACAAGGCTGATTCTGTGGCTAGAGAAATGGGGACCTCTGTTTCTACACGGCAACACACTTGTCTGAGGGAGTCTGGATCTTTGCCTGATATATAGTCCAGTCTGATGGGTTTGCCTTTCGATGAGGTACGTCTGATTGGAGCCAAAGCGAATTTGGCTTTGGAGAGATTAAAGGACAGCAAAACAGATGTGTAGGCCTACAATTTCTAGGCAAAGAGGGAGTTCTGATTGCAAACACAACATTCTTTTCTTTTTTTTTCCAAATTAAAGTTTTCTTTTCACTGTGATAATCATACAATGTTCTCTTTGGTATAATACTCATGGAGGCACCTGCAGAATACATGCTGGCGCATGTATCAGATCTTGCAGATAATATAAGTTGAAGAACACAGAGAAGCTATATTTAGATGAATCCTGAGAAGCCAAGGAGTCCACAATTCACGTTACCCTTTTTGGATCATTTTGTGAGAACTTTGTGTATGTCCATTAACTATTTAAATGCTATGGTTTAGGCTAGTGCAATATAGATGTCAGTACGCTTTCTGATGCAGTTACAGCAGAGTAAGAGATTTTAGTGTACTCTGTTTAGGGGAGAACTGGTTCTTCTTAGCCCTTTACTCTGAAGCGACTCTTCTAGTTTGACCTCTTCCATTTATTACTTTAAATTGATCTGAATCAACTTCATATTAACTGCCACATTCATATATTAATTAACTGACACTAATTTCATAATAATTGTCTTATGTAAACCATTATGAAACTTAACTCATTCACAGCTTTTATTGTGGAGCTTAAATGTACTTCATGTTAAATGAATATATTGATTTGTTGAATAGCCTCACTTTTGAACTTCACTTCATTAGATAGCGCTATATGGGCCCCCAAATATGAACCAGGAAAAGCTTTATCATCATGAAAATCGTTTTTAGCCCAGTTCATGGTACTTCATAGTATTTAGTCCTTTTTTCAGATATTAGTAAAACTGGACTTTTTTGTAAAAAGGCAACATTGTGACTTACTTCTTCAAGCTATTTTTTTTCTGTGTGTTTTCAGTGTTTTACCCATAAGTACATATTTTCTGTGTTTTTACATGTAAACAAAGTGTCAGTAATTGAAAAAACATTTTGTCCAATACCAATTCAATTACTTGTTTTTGCAGTTGTTAGTTGTTCAGCTCCATCTGTCCCAAATGGAGAAAAAATATCCGGCTTTGGACCTGGGCCTTTCAAATACAAAGAAACGGTTACCTTTAAATGTAAAGAAGACTTCTATATGAATGGAACTGCTCTGGTGCAATGCAATGAAAACAGTGATTGGGACCCCTCATTGCCATCATGTGTCTTTCGTATGCGTGAGTATCAACACAAAAAACCTTTTCCTTGTGTTCTTATGAAAATGTTCATTAATTTACATAACAGCTAGAATGATTACAGAAGTTTGAAATTAATTCTAAAAAGGTTCTGAGAAACATAGTGAAAATAAAAAATACCCAAGTACCTCGGAGATTCAGTGCCATGTGACCTTTAAATTTGAAATTGCTTTGCTGTGAGCTTACTTATTTTGATGTCCACTTTTTATAGTGGGGGCTGTGTGTAGAGGGCTGATATATTTATGGTGGTTATGGAGAATAGTGACCCTGCTATTTGCATACTTTGAGGTTTGGTTTAATGAGTGAACCTTCAGCAGTCTTTTATATATTTTGAGGATCAATTTAGGATAGATTATGCAGAAAGCAAACCCAATACCAGGTTGCTAAACTAAAATAACAAATTAGTTTTCCACCATTTATCAGAATTCCATGTCAAAATGACTGAAAGGGGTAATTGAAATAACTATCTAATAGAAATCCATCCACACTTAATCAATGAATGACCTTTTGCTCCTAACATTAATAAAATTCCCAAAATTCACTATCACTCTATGGCCTGAAAGAGTTTGGAAAGTTAGTGATCTTGCCAGCTGCATCCAGCTATGTACTTGCGGTTAATCTTCTAAGTATTGGCATTCTCCCAAACAGCAACTTTGTTTGGCCCTAGTTAGGTGTTTTTTGGTTGCTATTGATGGAGCAGTGGGCCCTATCTGTGGATCTGGAATCCAATTAATCTTTTCTTCTTAGCGCAGAAGGAAGGGGGGCACTTACATCAATTTAAATTAGAACAATTACAGTGTAACTCAAGCAGCCACACATTGTCTCAGAGACCATCTTAGGTTTCGAAGGGCTTTATTACAGACACAAAGTAAAACTTACATGAGTCTCAAAAATATGATATAGATCTACACAATCACCAAAGTAGAGTTAAAGCATGGTACTAAATTAAGCTTCACAAGCATATAAAAGACAAAAATAAAGATTGATGCTGAAATTCTGAAATCAATTTCTTCTGCCTGACCGTTTAATCTAAGTTAATTATTCAAAAGCTAATATTTCTAAGTAAAGAATAAGCTAACAGAATCTTAAGCAGATGTTTCTGCTAAGAGAGGTGCAGCAGCATGAAGCCAGAGAGAATTTAAGTATAAGGAATATTTCATTAAGGTCCACTTTCTGCTACAGACAAAGGGAATCTAAAAATTAACTGAATTGATCACTCCGTTCTGCAGAGTGTACATCATTTCAAAGGCATCTTCACCGAAAAACTGATAACTAAATTATTTTTAATTGGTAGCTTGACTTCAGAAACTCTCCTCCATGAGCTTGCACCCCCTGGCATTCCCAGGAACTTTAGAAGAGTTGCGGCCACCATTCCAAATGACTCACCTCATGATAACAGCATCTCTTATAGATCTTCTTATTTCTTGAATACAATGAACTCTTTATTAGTTCAACCTCAGATCCTGAAACCTGCATTGCTTAGAAAAACTTCTACGTTGAATGTTAGACAAGAAAATAATTGTGTCCTACACTCCGGCCAAGTTAAAGAAACATGAATATACTTCAGTTTAAATTAATTCTGTTACTTAAAGTTGAAATACAAATTGATTGTGCTGAGTAATACTTTTAAAACATTCTAATATAATTCCAAATGATGATTATTTGCAGCTTCCTTAAAATGTTACAATGAACTTGTGCACTTTGTTCTTTTATATTACAATGTACCATATAAATGAAATATTTCTTCATATTATACAGAAATGTGACCACCAAATTGTGGCTACCGGATATGTGACAACCATTTCATACCCTTTTTGAAAAGACATAGTGGCAAACCCGACTATGCTCTCTCACTATAATGTATATTTAGCATACCGATCTGTACAGATATCCTGATATGATTCCCTACTAAGCCTATAAAAAACAATGCTATTTTTATCCAGAAAAAAGATGTGTTCACTTCCCCTAACACCTATAATTATTTCCCTTTATAGCTACTCGACCACTACAATAATTGGACTCTGGGCTATGTTGAAATGCATTGCAGCGAAGGCCTGTTTTTAAAGGTCACACTAAGGCGCATATATAAAGCTGACAACAGATTTTAGTCACAATATAAACTGTGTTGGTGATACCATAATAATTTTAGGAATGTGGGGACAACCAAAAAGGATCACTTGGAATGATGGAATACATTCTCTTAAGTGTCCACCTGTGGCAGTGTAGTTTATTGCTTACATATGCAAAGTGAAAGTTAACTCTTCAGCAATTGTTATTGTTTACCTACCAGAATAGGTTTTGGCTTACATGGGCAAAGTGAAAGTAATCTCTCTTCAGCAATTCTTATTGTTTACCTATTAGGATATGTGGCTTAAATGGCTATTGCATATATCTGGTACTGTTATTTAGTATATGCTGAAGGGAAATTGGTATAGCTTTAATCTGCATGAAGGGTGTTCTATTGCCATTAAATATATTTAGGAAAGTATTAGTATTGTTCCACATAGGAGATGGGGATAGGGATTATCTACATAGGGATGATGGACAGTAAATGGCTATTACATGTGCCTGATAATGTTATTTAGTAAATGTTGAAGGGAAATGGGCATAGCTGTGTTCTGGGTGGGAGATTATGGGTTTTACATAGCCATTGAATTTTTTGGAAAAGTATTAGGACTGTTCAAGGAAGGAATCAAGTATAAGGATTTTCTGCAATAGGGAAGATGAGCATTAAATGGTTTTGACATATGCCTACCACTGTTCTATAATGATTACTGTAAGGAAATTATACATTCTACCTGGGAGATGATGGGTGTTAAATGGTTGTGGCATAAACCTGCCAATGTGGTGCAGTAATTTGTGATGAGGAAATGGGCATAAATATTTTTTAAATGGGGATAATGGATTTTAAATGGTTATTTCGTACACTTGGTACAATTATTTAGGAAATGTTAAAGGTAAATGGGCATGCATGGGGATTATGGGTGTTACATATGCCGTAGAATATAATTGAAAAAGTTTTAGGATTGTTGAGGGTATGGAATAGGGATAGGGATAGGGATTTTCTTCATCCGGGATAAAGGGCGATAAATGGCTTTGACATGTATCTACCACTGTATTTTCATGACTACTGTTAGGAAATGGTAATAGCTATTTTACTCACAGTGTATTACTGGCCTTAAAAAGCTGTTGAACACATTTCATATATGTTAAAATGTTCCTATTAAGAAAATGGAAATACATAGGCCCTCATTACAACCTTAGCGGTCGGTGATAAAGCATTGGTAATACCGCCAGCAGGCCGGCGGTAACAAAAATGGAATTATGACCATGGCGGAAACCACTCAGACAGACAGCCACCTTAACACATCGATGCCACAGCGGTAGCAACAAGCACCACAGCAGTAACCGCCAGGCAGAAGACAATGTTCCACCCACTGTATTAAGGCACGCCTATCCGCTACCCTTTCTGGGGCGGTACCAACGACATCAAAAGCACGGCTGAAACAGAAGACAAAGGACTCACCTCTGGAGACACAGGTAACAACCACAGCGCCAGGGAGCCCAAGTTGCACATCTTCCCCATGCTGCTATACCTCTTCATGCATTAAAAACATCAACACCGGCGTAGACAACCACAGTGAGTACTGCCGCCCAGCACACAAGGGAGGGGGGAGGAAAAAGAGTCTCACACACACACACACACACATACACACCACACACATACACACCACACACATACACACAACACACACACACACACACAACATACACACCATACACACAACATACACACACACACCATACACACAACATACACACCATACACACAACATACACACCATACACACCAACCATACACCCAAACAGATGCAATAACATTACATATCCACCCTGTACCCCTCAGGAATAATGCAAGGACAAAAGGAGTTGATTAAAGTGAGTGTAATAAGATAAAATAGTAGAAATAAGTGCTTCTAAATCAAAACAGTATATTCATATATACAAATGGAGGGACACTGCCCAGTCCTCAATGTCCGTGGGCCACAGGGCCACAACACAAAGGCCAAGGCCCTACCTCACTCCTGCACGATACTGAGAGAACACTGCAGGGGCATCAGGTCGAAAATACACAGGCTCCTCAGGGGGATGAGGGAATGGGGGGGGGTACCTCAGCCGAAAGATGGTACAACACCACTGGTCCTGGAGGTGTGCGATGTCCTGTGGAATGCAAGGCCACAGTCTCTCAAGTGGGTGGTTTGCCCACTGCTTGGTCCTGGGGAGGGCAAGGCCACAGTCTCTCAAGCAGGTGGTTTGCCCACTGCTTGGCCCTGGGGAGTGCAAGGCCACAGTCTCTCTAGTGGATGGCTACTTCCACTGGTTCTGGAGGGGGGGGGTTTGTGCCCAGTGTGCTTCATCCTGGCAAAGATGGGGTGAGTGGATGGCTTCTTCAACTGGTTCTGGAGGGGGCATTCTGCCCAGTGTGCTTCATCCTGGCAAGAATGGGGTGAGTGGATGGCTTCTTCCACTGGTTCGTAAGGGGGCCCTGGCAAGGATGGCGTGAGTGGATGGCTTCTTCCACTGGTTCTGGAGGGGCCTTGTGCCCTGTGATGCAGCACTTGTGGAGCACATGGTCACAGTCTCTCACCTGGGTGTCACACCTACAGGATTTTCAGGGGCCAGGACGCAGTACAGCCCATGGAGGCAGGACTACACGCTGTCCACCGGCGGTGAATGCTGCTCAGTGGTGGCGGGGCTGGCAGTGGTGGGGAGAGGCTCCAGCCTAACCCCTGCAGCCTCAGACGGCTGCCCACTGGGGCTGCTGATGCTGGCAGTGGTGCTGGTGGCGGTGCTGGGAGTGGTGGGGGGAGGCTTCAGCCCTTCCCTTGCAGGCTCGGACGGCTGCCCACTGGGGCTGCTGCTGCTGGTGGGGGTGCAGGCAGTGGTGGGGGGGGCTCCAGCCCTTCCCTTGCTGCCTCAGACGGCTGCCCACTGAGGCAGTTGGTGGCGGTGCTGGTGGCCGTGCAGCAGTGGTGGGGGGAGGATCCAGCCCTTCCCCTGCAGCCTCGGACGGCTGAACCGCCATGGTTGGTGGTGGGGGCTCAGAATCAGTCCCAGGCCTCCTGTCCTTCTTGCCTGCTGGTGCAAGCCCCTTGCCCGTCCCCTTGGCAGCTGGTGGTTCCTCCTTGCCCGTCCCCTTGGCAGCTGGTGGTGCCTCCTTGCCCGTCCCCTTGGCAGCTGGTGGTGCCTCCTTGCCCGTCCCCTTGGCAGCTGGTGGTGCCTCCTTGCCCGTCCCCTTGGCAGCTGGTGGTGCCTCCTTGCCCTTCCCCTTGGCAGCTGGTGGTGCCTCCTTGCCCTTCCCCTTGGCAGCTGGTGGTGCCTCCTTGCCCTTCCCCTTGGCAGCTGGTGGTTCCTCCTTGCCCTTCCCTTTGGCAGCTGGTTGTGCCTCCTTGCCCTTCCCTTTGGAAGCTGGTGCAGGCACACTTTCAGTGCTGATGGCTGCTTCCCTGGAGCCTCTCCCACCTGCAGTAGCTGTCGACACTACTGTGGCTGAGGTGCTCACCTGGGTTCTGACCACTCTGGCCCAACGTGAAGGACGGGGGGAGGTGGTAGGGAAGCAGTCAACGGTGGAGAGGAAAAGCTTCTTAGGGACATTGGGGCGGGAAGATGGTAAAGGTTTGGGAGTGGAGGAAGAGGAAGTGGTTGTAGGAGGTTTTTTCTGTCTGCTGATTTTGGATGCAGGTGCATGGGCTGGAGGCTGCCATGAGGTGGATGGCTGTTGGGTGTCTGAGAGCTTGCATTTGTGTACTTTGGGAGGAGGAGGCACAGACACAGTGGGAGAGGACACAGGGGACGTGTGCATGGATGTGGGGGTGATGACTGCCAGTGAGGGGTGTGTAGTGATAGGTGTGATGGTGATGGAGGTAGTGGATGAGGATGTAGTGCATGCAGGTGTGAGTGTAGATGCCACTGGAAGGGAAGTGGATGAAGAGGAAGAGGGAGAAACCGTGGAGGCAGAGGATGTTGGTATGTCTGCATCTGGATGGTGTTTGTGTGAGTGCCTGTGGGATGATGTGTGGTGCTTGTGTTTGACTGAGCCACTCCTGTGTGTTGTCTTGGGTGCATGCTGGTCTGACTGTGTGCTTGGGATAGGTTGGGGTTGAGGGTAATGGGACTGGGTAGAGGAAGTTGGAGGGTGGAGGCTAGAAACAAGGACCATGGCTGCTATCAGGGAGGAGGCCAGAGCCTGGATTGATCTCTGTTGGGCTGCCATACCAGAGTGAATGCCCTCCAGGAATGCATTTGTTTGTTGCAAATGGGCTGCCAGCCCCTGGATGGCATTCACTATGGTTGACTGCCCAACAGAGATGGATCGCAGGAGGTCAATAGCCTCCTCACTCAGGACAGCAGGGCTAACTGGGGCAGGGCCTGAGGTGCCTGGGGCGAAGGAGATGACCACCCTCCTGGGTGAGCGGGCACGGGAAACTCGCTGAGGAGGTGCTGGGAGAGCGGTGCTGGTACCTTTAGTTGGGGTGGGCACAGAGGTGTCCACCATCCCCAGGGAGCTTCCATCGGAGGAGGTATCACTGTCAGGACTGTCCCCTCCAGTCTCCGCCGTGGTGCTCCCCTCGCCCTTCATCCCACTGGTGCCCACACTGTTGGTGGATTCGGCCTCATGGGCCCTGTGGGATGCAGCTCCCTCCATCGCCAGTGCTTCTGCTCCTCCGCCAGATGATGATAATACACATAAGGACAGGGTGACAAAAAGGGGGGGGGGAGACCAAGGATACACTAGATCAATGGCTGATCCAACACCACCGTTGGCGTACAAGACACACTCAGGGAACAGCCCTACTCACTAGGCAATGCACTACCAGTCGCAATGCTAGTCACCAGGCCATGGCCAGGAATACCTAACGCCATAGCAGCATACCTGGCACCCAGAGGAAACCTACTAGCTTGGTAGGAGGTGGTGTTCATCAGCCCCTGCCCAACATGGGACCTACCCTGCACTGTCCGGCCTGGCCTAGGGGCACCTACAGGCCCACATCACCCACCCGGAGACCACACCACCACGCGCAAGTAGTATATATGGAAACTGTACTAACCCCCTTGTGGCTGCTGTGATGCCCTCAAGTGCCCATCCAGCGACGGATAGGCCACTGCCAGTATGTGGGTCATGGGGGGGGGGCGTCGGGGTTCGATGGGCACCCCTTCCTCGTTAGGAGGCCATCCCCAGCATCTCCGGTCCTCCCACTGTTTGCGACTCTGTATGCACCGCCTGCCCTAGACCCCCAGGGTCCGCACATCCTTGGCGATGGCACACCATATACCCTTTTTCTGATGGGTGCTGACCTGCAGAAAAATAAACCGAGAAAAAGGTATCAGTCAGACCGTCTGGCCTGTTACACTCATGGCCCACCATAGCCCTCATATCCCCTTACGCACAGACATTGCCCACCATACATGCATCATGCTGCCCAGAACCCTTCCACCAACCCCCCACATGAGGCCCTCACACACAGCACTCCATGCATTCATGCCCCTTGCATCGTGCTCAAGTGTACTCACCTGTTGGTCTGGAGGCCCATACAGCATTCAGTACTGGGGTAGGACCCCATCCACCAGTCTCCAACTCTGCAGTGGTGAAGGCAGGGGCCCTTTCCGCAGGGACATGAGCCATGGTCCGTTCCAGACACAGGTCACAGCAGAACTTGCAGTGTAGGTCCTCTCCTGTTGAAGGTCAGGTAGCAAGTGAGTGAACAGATAGAAAATGGCGGTCACGTCTGTGGTGGTGCTCACCGCCAGCATTAAATCCCCATTGGCCACTGTAACCCATAGAGCCCAATGCCAACCCATGAGGAGTTGCACAGCGGTACTTGTCCACCTCCTGCAACGGCGCACAACATCAGCGGCATTACCTCATTTCCACATGTCCATCCACACAGGATGCCATTTCAGGGGGGGCAGGCCATGGCACCTAACTGCATCACAGTACAGTAGGCACCATTTGGGCCTCTCCAACAATATACTGATACAGTCACAACATGCAATGCAGTGTAGTGTTTGGAAATGTGGAATACTGACCAGCTGCTCCCCGTTTCCCCCCCTAGATTACAACCGCTGCAGATGAACAGGAGATGGATACATCCTCCCGTGTACAGACCCCTGGTGGACTTGGCAACAATGGAGGACAGGCACATTATCCTCACCTATAGACTGGACAGGGCCACAATCACAGAGCTGTGTGCCCAATTGGAGCCTGACCTGATATCTGCTATCCGTCACCCCACTGGGATCCCCCTTCTTGTGCAAGTTCTATCTGTGCTCCATTTCTTGGCAAGTGGCTCCTTCCAAGTGACAGTGGGCATGGCAGCAGGAATGTCACAGCCAGTGTTCCCAGTAGTGCTGATCAGAGTGTTGTCTGCCCTGATGAAACAAATGTGCCGCTACATTGTTTTCCCCGAGGTGGAGGATTTCGCCACAGTGAAAGCTGACTTCTGTGCAATGGGACATAGCCCCAACATCACTGGGGCAATCAATGGTACACATGTTGCATTTGTCCTCCCCTATAGGAGAAATGAACAGGTGTTCAGAAATCGAAAGAGGTGTCACTCCATGAATGTGCAGATAGTGTGCCTGGCGGACCAGTACATCTCCCACGTCAATGCAAAGTATCCTGAGTCTGTGCATGATGCCTTTATCCTGAGGAATAGCAGCATCCCATGTGTGATGGCGCAACTCCAGAGGCACTGGGTGTGGCTAATAGGTGAGCCCTGGTTCCCACCCAGTGGATGTTGGTGTATGGGTATTGTGTTGGCCCTAAGGATTAGTGTGTGTCTAACAGTTGTCCCTCGATATTTGCAGGTGACTCTGGTTACCCCAACCTCTCATGGCTACCGACCCCTGTGAGGAATCCCAGGATAAAGGCCTGTGTTTGTGGGGTTGCCTGGGGCTCCCTGTAGTGGTGGAAAAATCAAATAGGGAGTCCCTGAATTGATGAGGAGAGAGAACCAGGGAATCAAATACAATTAAGTAACAAGAGCAACTCTCCTACATTCGTATAAATAACAATAAATATAAATAATACTAATAAATAGAAACAACTTCAACTTTATTATAATAGTAAGACAAAGCTAAAATATAAATGTACTATGACAAAGACATCTACCATTAGACAAATTTGCTAGTGACAATACAACAAAGTCAGGACAGCCACACACCAGACAACACATAAAACAAATATAATTCAGAAAACATATAATTAATAACACACTAAACAGATAATCTTCAATCAAATAAATTGTATTGTTATGAAGATTTACTTTAAGATAGTTTTTCATCCTATATGAATTGTAGGTCCTGCATGTTTTGTTGTAATTGATTACTTATATTAGTCTTTCAAAATGTAATTGGTTACTGCTTTACACATAATTTTGAGATGATGTAACAAAATAATACTCATCAGAGTCTTTGTACACTTTTAGTTTTCCTTAGGTCAGGATAGAACCACGATGAAAAAATGTCTTTTCAGTCGGCAGCAAGTGTGTCCTCAACTTTTGCTTGCCCAAGTCCCAGCAGAGTTTCAACTTTTGCTTCCACAAGTCCCAGTGAAGTTTTTATACTCCTCGTTTGGACAGACTTGATACTTTGATACTGCTCACTCAAACTTGCTACTAGTTGCCAAGTCACCAGCACAGTTTTGATACTGCTCACTCTAACAGCCTTGGTACTAATTGCCAACGCACGTTTTGGTGCATCCCAATGTATAATAATTCTTAAAGCCACCTTCATTAGGGCCTCATTCAATTATGTACCAAAGACACAATAGTAAATCTGCATAGAGCGGATAAAAAAAGATATTCAATACTATTGTCACATTATCTATGTCTCGTCATAAATATACACTCAATTCATGCCACCAAGTGGGCATAGCTATTAAGCAGTGGGTGTGAACCACAGAATCCGACACCCAAAAGGTAACCCCACCATTAGGGAATAGATCAAAAAAAGCATACAATGTCGTCCAACTAATTGGACTAAAGATACAAAAACCAACGTGCATCTTGCAAAAAGAAATCTGTACCGTGAACATGGAAAGCCCCAGTGAATAGAGATAAATATATAGTTATCTAAAGAGCCCAAGTCTCAGAAAAAACACGCCATACCCAATATCGTTAGTCCCATCCATGCTGATTTAATGAGTATCTTCTCTAGCGGGCTGTAACACAGAAAAGGATAGGGTTCTATTTTGCCCCAGCAGACTAACCGGCACAAAACAAGTACAAGGGTGGTATGCCCACAATATTCATTGTGCATTGATGAGCCTCATCGAGTAAATGCAACCACAAAGAATACTCATGTCTACTTCTTATTTTTAGGCCTTCCTAAACATGTTCCGAGAATGCCACATAAAAAGTTCACACACAAAACATATTAAACTGTTTGGATCGAGTTCGCATATGAGAAGAACGGACCGATGGAAGTCTAAAAATATGACAAGTCCCATAACACAGGAACACTTTCAGACACTTCACCTACTTGTAAAGCGTGGAAACAAATGTATGTCACGCTCAAAGCAATGTTTCATCCGATATACTCGTATCACAAAGGACTTCCCGCCTTTTAAATTCTGCTCTCACGTAGCAGCATGATGGGAGTTGAGAGAGAAGAAAGACTCAGTGTCGAAGGGCTAAGCAAGATGTTTGGGCTGCAGCGGACATCTAAAGACGGGAAGCTAAATCAGACAGAGTCTTCTTTGGCAGCCATCTTGGCTAGATCAAACTATATAACAATGCGAATGAAGGACTAGTACCTCATACGTGATGTCTAAAGACAAAAAACCGACATACCAGAATATAGTATAGTTTATTTAGAGGGCAATAAAAACTGAACCAAAGAGCCAACAAAGAAAAAAAATGCTAGCAAAAATTAAGATAATTATAAAAATTGAAAAGGTTAAAATACTTGCTAGAATGACACTTATATCAACCAGACTCAAAAACAGGCGCATATAGTGGCAAACAAATCTACTATAATACGCAGCTACAAAATGAAAGGAAGGTAGAGGATGTATAAGGACCTCCTTTACTGATCCAGGGAGAAAGAAGCTCTAACTTATCGCATTTTGCCAAGGTATTTCTTCATTCAAACCTTTCTGGCAAGTATCCAGAAAGAAAATCCAGAAGACTTCACATTTTTTCCTTTTCCTATCAACATCTTGTTCGGAACCAGACACGATCTTCTGCAAGATCGTCCATTTAACATCCTCTTCATTGTGTTTGTGTTCTAACCAATGGGATACCAGAGGAACATTATGTTTCTCAGTCCTAAATGCTGAACAGTGTTTGTAATACCTAAATCTGAACTCTTGCAGTTTCGCCTACATAACCCAGCTTAAATGGGCAAAGAATTAGATACACTACATTCTTAGTTCTACAATTAGACATATTCCTTAAATCTATATTTTTGTTATTACAAGTGATGCTTTTGAAGACTATCGCACTGCTCCACAGTTACCACATTTCTGGTTGCCCATAATAGGCTCTAAGACAAGCATGGACTTTTGTAGTGGTTCATTCCGAGCATTTATGCCTGACTTAACCAAGATGTTTCCCCTGTAGTGGTGGACACACTGCTGATTGATGTGTCCTGGGGACAGAGGTATGGGCCCGCTGGGTCGGTGCTGTACTGGTGTTTCCTGAGGGGAAGGCTTTGTGGTGGTATGGGACTGTGCCTGCGTAACCAACTGTCTGGAGATCCCTGATGGGCCAGGTTGGTCATCCTGATCAAGGCGTCCAGAGCTGCTGTCATCACTGTGGGCCTCTTCTGTAGGGGGACTGGATGTTGCTGGCACCTCCTCTCCGGTGACGTTGTGTGGGGGACCTGTGGGGATGCGTTGTTTCTGCATGTGACATCTTGTGCATGGGTGTTTTGCCCTCTATGGTTGTGATTGCCCTGTCAGCTTTGCCTTGTGTGAGTAGTGATTTTGTGGGCTATGTGATTCTCTCTATTGTGCATGTTTTAGTGATGGGTGTCCATGCAGGGCTGTGAGTGATGTCCATGCATTTGTGGTGCATGCAGTGCTTGATTTTGGGATGGGTGGATTGTGATGGTGGGGTGTATGTGATGGGGTGAGGGTAGGGGTGTGGGTATGTGATGGCATGCAGGTGGGAGGAAAGTAGTAAAGAGTTGACTTACCAGAGTCCAGTCTTCCTGCTACTCCTGCCAGGCCCTCAGGATGCATGATTGCCAAGACTTGCTCCTCCCATGTTGTAAGTTGTGGGGGAGGTGGAGAGGGGCCACCACCAGCCCTCTGTACTGCTATCTTGTCATAGTTTGGACTCTTGCCCTAGGCAAGACTGCTAGTTTAAGGATGACAGTACTTGTTTGTAGGCGACTATGCCTATCCTACAACAGGTCGCAGCTGTCGTCCCAACCCTTCCGGCTCAATAGCAGCACCTCACCAACAGTCCAAATATTAAAAGGTGATTTGTGGCAGCCTTTACGCATGGACTCGAGAGTATGACATCTCAGGGAGTGTTGTGGTTAAACGGAGATTAACCCTTTCTCACAGATACATCATATCTCATTCAAACACAGGCAATAACGAAGATGCAGTCAAGTTTCAATGTTTTTTTATTTAACACAACAGCAATCTGCAATAAGTTCCATGGGCTGCAATGATTAGGATAATGAACAGTGCAAGAAACAGAATTGTAAATACAAGAGTAATTATTACAAAGACCCCCACCATCTTGCAATAATATGAAAAGGCATGAGGTGTGTAATATGTCTGAATATCCTATCAAAATAGGCCTAACCTCCTACCTAAAGGAGAGCTGGGTATGTTAAACCTAACCTGCTAATGCCATGTCCATGAGAGGAGCCCCCAACCCTCATTACCTTGGAACGAGGTCTCTATCTCATACTCCATAGGGACACGAACAGTGGGTCAGCGCCAAGACGACGTGCAGCATCGATATCAGCGATGGTGGTGGTGCCCTCTGGTCGGAATCCCTCTGATTATCTGTCTAAAGTGTGATGTATCTATACAGATCTACTTGGATCCCTGCCGTAGGTGTGTTCCCAAACAATAGATAACAGGCATGCTTGGGGCGGCAATTAATATAAACAATTCCCTCGAAAGCATAGAGAGGAAAAGTCCCTAAGGGTGAACATCTACTGTTTGTTTGTCTTTGCCACTTGATCTTGATGCCTTAACGCGGTGGCACTGATAATGCAAAGCATAACAGGTGGCCTAACTATAAACAAGGCAGCCATCTTAAAGGAATTAAATAATTAAGTGGGCTAAGACAGAGCAAGTTAAGTAGGTTAAAAGTCACTAGATGACGGGGGCACAAGTCTGCAAGCCGAAGGCTAAGCTAACTCCTGTTATCCCATTAAAACAAACTAGGATTCACTACAATCTGGTGTCTTGCTGCTGTGGAACGGACCTTCCCCCGTAGGTCGTTCCACCTCTTCCTGATGTCATCCCTTGTTCTGGGGTGCTGTCCCACGGCGTTGACCCTGTCTACGATCCTCCGCCATAGCTCCATCTTCCTAGCAATCGATGTCTGCTGCACCTGTGATCCGAATAGCTGTGGCTCTACCCAGATGATTTCCTCCACCATGACCCTTAGCTCCTCCTCTGAAAATCTGGGGTATTTTTGTGGTGCCATGGGTGTGTGTGGTGTGTGTGGTGTGTGTGGTGTGTGGGAGGGTGTGTGGGAGGATGTGTTGGGGTGTGTGCTGGAAGGTGTGTGGATGGTGTATGGGAGACGATCTGTGGTTCTGGTTCTGTGGGTGCTCCTTGTGTCTCTCGCTCTCTGGTGGCAATTCTTTCTAATCTTAAAGGGTTGTGCTTAATGTGGATGTGTGTTTTATATTGGTGTAGGTGTGCTGTCTGTATGTGTGTCAGGTGTGTGTAGTTTGAATTGTCCAATGTAGTGTTCTTTTTGTTAGGTTGTGTGTATTTTGAGCTTGGCGGTATGTACCGCCAGTGGTTTACAGTGGTTTAATGTCCGCCTCAGTGATTCGTGGGTCATATTGCTGTAGGCGTAGTTCTGTTGGTGTAACGGTGTGGGTTTGGATACCGCCAGTTTATCACTGACCTTTGGGCTGGCGGACTTGTGTGTGTGGCTGTATAGTGACAGACTGCCATGTGTGTGTCATAATATGGGAAGCGGTAAACCACTGCTCCGGCTGTATGTTGGCGGCACTCAGCATGGAGGTAAGCGGGACTCACAGACAATTTCATAATGAGGGCCATAATGTTTAAAGAGGTGATTATGGGGGTAATTGGTTGCCATATACCCTGGACTTCTTACGTAGCCCTCTTGGGATAATGGGCATAATGATTTTTGCATGGAAGATGGGAGTTAAATGGCTGTTACATACACCTCTTCACTGTAGTGTAGTGATGTGTGTTGAAGAAATGGGCATACATTTTTTTTTTTAGTGGGGATGATGGGGGTTAAATGGCTCTTTATATCTACCGGATACTGTAATTTAGAAATTGTTGAAGGTAAATGTGCATAGCTGTGTTCTTACATGACCATTGAATATATTTGGAAATGTTTTAGGATTGTTCAAGTTAGTAAATAGGGATAGGGATTTTCTACATCGGGGATGATGAACGTTAAATGGCTTTGATTATATACATACACTGTATTTTCAGGATTGCTGTAAGGGAATGGTAATAGCTACTTTACTCACAGAGGATTATGGGCTTTAACCAGCTGTTGAACACATTTTCTCTAACATTATAATGGTCCTGTTAGGAAAATTAAAATAGATAATGTTTAAAGGGGGATTATGGGAGTTAAATGACTGTTTCATACACTGGGCATGGTAATTTACATAGTCCTCTTCGGATAATGGCCATAATGAGTTCTGCATGGGGGAATATGGGTTTTAAATGGCTGTTGCATACACATGCCACTGTATTGTTGTGATGTGTGTTGAGAAAATGGGCATAAATATTTGTAAAATGGTGATCATGGGGGTTAAATTACTGCTACAAATGCCTGGTATTGTTATTTAGTAAATATTGAAGGTAACTGGGCATAGCTTTCTTCTGCATGTCGATTATAGGTGGTACATGCCCCTTGAATATATTTGGAACCGTATTAGAATTCTTCAAGTTAGAAAGTAGGAAATAAGGATAGGGATTTTCTACATTGGGACTGATGGACTTTAAATTACTTTGACACATACCTACCACTGTATTTTCATAGTAACTGAAAGTAATGCTAATGGCTACTTGACTCGAAAATGTTAATAGATAATGTTTAAAGAGGGATTATTAGTGGGGCAAATGAGTGCTACATACCCGGAACATACTGGCCATAATGATTTCCGCATGGGGATGATGGGTATTAAATGGCTGTTGCATTCACCTGCCAGTGTAGTGTAGTGATGTGTGTTGTAGAAATGGGCATAAATATTTTTTCAATGGGGATGATGAGGGTTAAATGGCTGGGACTTACTCCCTGTTCTGTTATTTAGTGACTATTGAAGGTAAATTGGCATAGCTGTGTTCTGCCTCAGGAATTATGTGTGTTACATGCCATTGAATTATTTGGAAATGTTTTAGCATTGTTACAGGTTGGAAGGAGGGTTAGGGATTTTCTATGTTGGGGATGATGAACGGTAAATGGCTTTGACAGATGCCTACCACTGTATTTTCATGATTATTGTAAGGAAATTGTAATAGCTACTTGACTCAGTGGATTATGGGCTTCAAACAGCTGTTTAACACATTTTCCAGCATATTATAATGCTCCTCTTAGGAAAATGGAAATAGATAATGTTTAAATGGCTGGTACATTTGCCTGGTGCTGTTATCTAGTAAATATTGAAGGTAAACGGGCACAGCTTTGTTTTACATTGGAAATTATGGGAGTTGCGTACCCATTGAATATTTTTTGGTGTGTATTAGGAGTGTTCCAGGAACGAAATAGGGATATAGATTTTTTTTTTTATCAGAGCTGATGGACCTTAATTGGCTTTTACTTATACCGCCTATGTATTTTCATGACTTCCATAAGGAAATGATAATAGCTCTTGGGATAATGGCCATAATGATTTCTTTATGGAGGATGATGGATGTTAAATGGCTATATCATGTACCTGTCACTGTAGTGCAGGAATGTATGTGAAGGAAATAGGCATACCTATTTCTTACATGGGGATAATGTGATTTAAATGGCTGGTCCATTTACCTGTTACTGTTATTAAGTAAATGGGAAGGCGAACTGCCTGGGGTATTATGAGGGTTGCATGGCTATTGAGTATATTTGGAACTGTATTAGGATTGATTCAGGTAGGAAATAGGGATTTGTTTCATCAGGGATGATGGGTGGTAAATATGTTTTACATATACTTGCCACTGTATTTTCATGAATACTGCAAGGAAATGGTAATAGCTGTTTTACTCACAGGGGATTATGGATTTTAAACAGCTCTTGAGCACAGTTTCCCCTATATTAAAATGGTCCTGTTAGGAAAATGAGAATATAATGTTTACATGGAGGAGTTATATCTTGAAGTTATATATTGTAGTATATGTACCATCAAGATTTTTGTCTGTCTGCCAGTTTTAAAAGCAACTGGTCATTGGGTTTAGTCTCATTGGAGAATACTCTGTGGCCACCAACATTAAACCCCTCCAGCGGCCTTGTGGAGTAAGGGCTGTTGGAGGCAGACCTCTAATTCAGACCAACTAATTTCACATTTAGCATGTTTAGAGTGGAGAAGTGTTGCTAGCTATCAGGATCAACCAGACAAATTGCTCTGTCTACTAAGAATGTCCATGCACCTCCAGCCACAAAATTGAAAAAAAGCTATCGGTCTGTCAATTTTTTCCGTGTCCCAGCTGGGTGAAGTTTGCCTGTGTTGATTCTATTAAGCTGAAGTCCTCACTCCTAGTGGAGCTCCTCACGGGTCATGGGAATAACGCTGCTGCATCACCATTTGGCATAATTTATGGTTTGATCTACAATGGTGTCTGAATGTTTTCGAACCTCCAACATTTCATCCTTCATTAATGGCAAATGCTTTCATTTGGGTTCATCCTGCGCCGGTCGAATAATTTCACCTCTTGCAACACAATACAAAGGCACCCAGCCTTCAATCTTAATCATGGGCACAGCTCCAAAAAACAACCAAATAGAATTGGAGTACTAGTCTATTAATCTTAGCTGAGATATTCTAGTGACTGGCCTGCTTTGAACACTCACATTTTTTTACGTAAAAGCTTTGGACCTCTAGGACACTTATAAAGAGCATCAAGGGGGTGCAGAGAGGCAGAGGCCAGCACAGATGGTATCTCATCTATCAGCGGGCTGCCTGCTCCATCTCAATATCCAAATACGAGCTTTTTAACTACAGCAACTTAAATATTTGCTATTGGAGCTGGAATTGCTACTGATCCTGGCACCCGTCTTCCCCTCCAATGAATCCTCTTTCAAAGATTTAAAGTGTACTCATTCCAATTACAGGGCCCCAAAAGATTTCTTTTTTTTTTTTGTTATTGGTCGTCACTAACTCCCATATTCGAGAGTGGGTAATTTGCACACCTGCTGCCTTCCTTCGATGTGGTAGCCTTTTCTCAGGCTCTCTCTCTCCTGAAATGAACCCCTATTCCCCATTACCTGTGGTCACCACAGTAGGCACAGAAAGTATCATCAAAAGTTGATAGGGCAGGCATCTGAATGTATCATCGCCATCACAGGGACATGTGATCGGCCTGAGATTATCTAGAGTTACCAAAGGGGCCATGTGAGCCAGTGTTAGATTCAGCATGCTTTTGTTGGCTGAGGTGAGGTCCTAGCCAGGTAGAACTTACCACTCTCATCAGGGGTGGATGATTACACTCACGGTATAACTTGTGCTCTTTCTTGGGTCGTTTGGCACTAAGCAGTCAGGCTTATCTCAGGGGCAAAATGTAAAGCATAGGCACAGCACACTGACACAAATACAAAGAGCGTAACAAAAGAGACTTCACGTGTTGGGTATGTAAAGATGTGCATTCAACACACATCTTAACTTAACATGACATATACATCAAGTACAGCTTGGCATAAATAGTTTTCAGAAATAACACTAGCAGTACTAAGTCCATCCGTGTTAAAATGACATCAGCAATATGTACACTTGGGAAAAATCCTACTTCCCCTCCCAGCATAATCATGCAGTGCAAAACGTTGTCAGTACAAGACCCACCCTAGCAATGAGTCCCATTTAATACCATATATTTATAGGGTGCACCCAGGTTCACACCGATAGCAGTAATACATACACACAAGTATTTACAGCACTTTTGAATAGCCTTGTGGGCTTAGGCCACATAGGTAAAAAAACAATGTCAATCATGATAATCTTTTGGCAAGGAAACAACTTGTACGGCAACACTGCCATGCGGTGCAGTTAATCACAGGCAGTCACTTCCACACAGTCACTCACCACTGCAACGTGGTGCCATGGATATCAGGCAGGCCCGTATAGCACACTCTTGATCCAACACCCTAATGCAGTGCACTGATATCCAGCAGGTCAGTTGTTACTGTACTCCCAGACCATGTGGGCCCAAACCGCCCTCCACCCTTCAACCATCCGCTATTATCCCATCCACACAGGCTGGAGATAAGACACCTTTCCCAGGTACCAGGCTGATCGCACCTGGTGTCACTTATTCAGGGTCCTGGGGGAAAGGCTGCGGAAAAGAAATGGATAACAGGCTGATCAGGCAGCAGTCGATACATGGAGGTTTGGTCCCACTTAAGAAGTTCACTCAAAGGTCTCTGCACTGTGCCTTCTGGCACAGACCCCGTTCTGCAAAGCATGGGGAGAGGGTCACCGAAGGACAAGCACCCTTCACAATAGGACCCAGCCAGGCCAGGTGCACCAGTACACAAATCCACTTCTCTGTGCCTCACCCCCCCCTCCCCCCCCCCCCAGAAATGGGGCACACTGTCCAATGCGGAATGACTTGGGCTGCAACAGACCGTTACGATTGCACACGAAGAGTGACCAGTTCTGTACCTCCTTGGAATGAGGCATAATGACTTGTCACACCAGACAAGTGCAATCACACACACAGATAACAATTTGGTATCTCCCTGAAATGAGGCACAATGTCTGGTGCTTGATGGCTTGAGTTGCACCAGACAATTTTGGTCACACACACAGGTGCAAGTTCAGCAGTGCCTCACGAGGTAGAATGCGGCACTGCTACAGGTATGCCCCACCTCCGATGGTCTAAAAGCATTTTAGAGCATAGAATGTCCACTTTCTAGAATTTGCATTTCTAAATTAATATTGACAAAACCTCCTTTGCCATGGGAAGGGGTTTGTTAGGACGAATCCAATGATCGGAAACACTATGAGACTGACACACACTATTGCAGCTAGAAGCAATTGTAAACTTCCCTCATGTTTACAGGTGGCCAGACCAGCTCTCATATGCAGTGAAGACACACATGGGTATTCTTCTCTCGCTGGGCATACGTGCGCTTGCACACATACAAGCCTGCATTAGCAGGCTGGACACATGTTTAAGAACACCATAAGGGAAAGTGCACACTTACAGTTCTGCTAAGACAGGTTGGACACGTGTTTAAAGTACCTGGCCAACGCCAAAGACACACTGGCCAACGCCACTAACATATGTAGGAAGGCGCATATGAACTTTCCCACTCTACTTACAGTGGGGAAAGTGCTAAGGGCCATAAGACCTCTAAGGGAGAAGCAGCAAAACCTCCTAGAAAAGCAAAAAAGTTTGAGGAAACACTACCTTCTGGACTAACAGCCAGTGTTGGTCTTGGTCTGTTGAATGCACGCAAACCGGGAGGCCAGTGCTCATCAGCCTTTATTAGCTATAGAATTACCACAGTTATCTGAGTAACAGAAGGAGCGATCAAATGAGCCATAACTGATTTAATGAGTCATTCGCATTTTCACTATACCAGCCATGAGGACTTACGTCTGCATAGCTTAATATTTGAGACAAGCATATGCTACTGGTAGTACCAACCAGGTAGCCCCACCTCCTGGATAGGGTTGGGGGGAGATGCATACCCATACCAGACTGAGTTTCGTTAAACTCAGGAGCCTGCTGTATGGGGGAAACCATGGAGGACAGGCCAGTCGGATGGGCACCAGTAGGCCTGGTCGTCTCTGTAATGATAGAACGGAGAAGCTGGCTGAGGTTCATCCTGAGCAAAATGCAGGGGTGCTGGGTACACCCCACTGAACATTAGTTCTCAGCTGCAGTGGTAGTGCACAGGGTGGAGAAGGGCAATGGCATGGTGTGCAAGGCCCAGACCACCAGGCGGAATCGGAGTCTTGGTGAAACCCGACCCCTTCAAATCTGGTCGGGCCACTATGGGGATGCAAGCTGCCAGGCTGCTGGACCTTCGCTCTGCTGTGTAGGGCATCTGCGAAAGGCAGGCCCTCAAGTCAGACGGTACCTGGTGGAATCAAAGCTCTTTGCTTGAAACAGGCAATGTTTGCCTCTGTGGGGATGTCGGCTTCGTGTCCCTGACTGCTCTCTGCGGGGGCAGGCTCGAAAGAAGGGTCTTTCAGACAGGGCTGACAGGTAGCTGAGGACTTGGGACCTGGGTTCCGGAGTACCTGTTACTCATAATCTATGGGAAGGCTACCCCCTTTCCTGTAATTCACAAGCACTGAATGAAAGAGGGGACTATTAGCGCAAATGCACTGAGCTCCTGGATCCCTGACTGGGCCTGAAGAAGCATATGGGCCATTATAGGAACTTCCAGGGTGGTCCAGCCATTTGTACCCACCACAGGAAGCACAGTGCATGACGAGATGCCAGAGGGTTTAGATCGACCAGATGGCTAGGCTCCAAGGCCAGCCATCTGGTTGCAGTGTCCCTTAACAAAAGGCTTCTGCATGCCCTTGAAGGAGATAAGGCTTAAGAGGTTGGGTTCTGTAATCCCCAACTGTGCCCGAAGGCACCTTTATCTGTCAGCAAAGTGGGAGAGACCGTCTCGGGCCTGCAGAAACCCATCCTGAGTGCTTTGCTACGCAGTGACCCAGAAAAGGGAGCCTTATGTCTGCAGCAACTGCCCCTGGTCCACCCAGAGCTTCTCCAACCAGGACACCAAGTGAGGGCTCCATGGGCCTGCACAATCCTGTCCTGAGCACTTTGCCACCTGGCAAACAAGAGAATGGAAGGGGGTTCCCAACCCATGGCCCGCCAGAGCTCTGACCCAAGACCTCACTCTGAGCTCCTGAACCTGGCCAGAGCTCCTGAACCAGGCTGAGCAGGGGAAGTCTCTCAAGGCCTGCAAGCTCCTGTCCTGGGTCCTTTGTGATAAACCAGGCTGGGGTCCAGAGCCTAGGACAAAGGGGGCGCCCACCACAGGGCCAAGCTCTGGCCCGGGTTAGGAGGCTGGCTTTCTATGTAATGTGCAAAGCTAGGCACACTGTGCAGGCAACCACACGCTGGTTTACAGGGGTAAAAACTAGATCACTTCATGCTGTAATTTTCTTTTTTTTAGGTAGCTTGGTCTAGTAATTAAGCCAATCTTTTGAGAAGTGCAAAGCATTTGTTGTACTCACAGCATTAATCTTGCAACTCACACACTCAAAGGAATAACTCAAGGCAAATTTATAATAATATTTCACATTTATATATTGATTTTAAGACCAAGATCATCAGAATTGGTTAAGTACTTTTCGAGATATGAATCTCGAAAAAAGTATTTTTGTGCCTAATTATGCACCATAGGAACCAAAGGAAGATAATATTTAAAAATACATATAAAATCGCACAGTAGGTTTACCAAGTTCTTCTTTTGCAGGTTGGTTGAGGTCATCGAAGGGCAGCTGTAGAGGTTCTGGCGGCTCCTGGTTCCTGCCAGGAGCAACAGGAAGAGGTCTCTGGAGCTGGTGAAAAGCATTGCACAGGTAAGTTTGAAGGGGAATCCTGGGGGTGTCCCTGGAGCGTTCTCAAGGGTTGAGGGGCCCTAAGGGCACAGCAGGTTCTTTGATGCAGGGCAAGAGCAAATTTGTGATTCAGGACATGTGTGCAAGGATACTCTTAGGATCAGGTGGTAAGTTGGTTCAAGGGTTGTTTGCAGGACAACCGGGGCACTTTGGTGGGAGGTCTGGGTTGTTTCTGAAGTCCCTCAACTGGGGCTTACTCCTTTTTTTAGTACCAGAGTAGACTGTTTCTCTGGATGTCCAAAGCTAGATGACAAATACCCAGGGTATTGGTGTGGTTCAGCTGCTAGATGGCGCAGTCTCACCAAACTTGGCACAATGCCAAGGTTTGTCCTCGTGGTTGTCGATTTGAAGTTTGATCTGACTGCGATGTCCGGTCCTGGAGTAGCATCCGATCGGTGAAGTAGACCTCACTGGTTTGTTGGTTCCTTTTGGTTTGGTACCTCTACTCTGAAGGAACTTCTCTGGCAATTTGTGAAGCCTGGAGGTCCTCTGGGGATCTTTTAGAGTTGTCCAGAAGTTCCTCAGTGGCGATTGTCCTGGGTGCAGCAGGCAGGGCTTGGCGCCTTTCTTTGTTGCAGCAGGTCTACAGTTATCGCACCTTGGATCTTCTTGGTGCTGGTCTTCTGTCTGTTGAATCTGGTTTCTTGTTCTAGGGATGCACACTAAATATGCAGAAATCTGAGTGGGAGGCCCTGGTCACAGGCACATCAAAGGGCCAGGTGCCCGAGGAAATCCGATGACACTAGGTGTTCCTTGTCGCGGCCCTCTGCATCTCTCAGGTAAGACTGTGGAAGGGTGGGTGTCCACACTCCCCACCAGAATCATTTGCAAGCTTGTATGGCACGGGAGATTGTCAGTTCGCTGTGCCACGCTCTCGGCCTAACATATTGGATGCACCATTACCCCTGAGGCCTTAGCTCTTATGCTCTCTGTCATCGGGAGCAGCACTGAATCGGTGGTACTGGAAATTTCCCCCAATTACCATGGGGGATTGTGCTGTATTGCGTGTCACAGTGGGGGCCCCAATATTAATGCAGAATTATGTTTTTGTGGGCCAGGGACTGTGGAGCTATGCTCTATGCAACTGGTAAGGTCGCCATCTTGGCCACACTCCTCCACTAGCATGTAAACGTATCATAGTCACTGGAAAAATACAGCTGCTCTCAAATCGACAGTTTGTAAGAATTGGGTATCCTTCATCAGAGAAGCCTACAATATTTCTGTTCGGACTTGTAATACTTGTGTTAAGATTATGAGTTTGTTATTATAGTTGTTATTTAGCAGTGAATAATTTCCTACTTCAGTGATTGCTATTCCACAGCATACTGTCAGACAGTCTGCACTGACTGTACATAACAGCAATGTTACAAATTCCACACCTTAAACCAATTACTGTCAACCATCATTTTTTTACATACGTGTAGACTTCTAGTTGCAGATTCCTTACCTTAGAATTTTCCCCCAGGCGTCAGCCTGGATCCGGCGATTTTTTCTTTGAGCAATACTCTTGCGTGTCGGTAGGTGATGTCGATCGAAACCGCTGGCGTCATTGGCATCATAGTCGATGTGATGACGTCCGAAGTAGTACATAAACAATGCCTCAGGGCAGTGATGTAATTTTTTTTCTTTCTGTGCCAAGGGCTAATCCGGAGAGAGCTACCCTCAGTCAATTTTTGACCGACTTCGACTCTTTTGTTGACTTTGTGTTAGTTTTTGGTGTGTTGAGGGATGTTCCGGAAGGCCAGCTTCAAACCGTGCGAAGATTGTCACAGCATGATGTCAGTGATGGATCCGCATTGGGCTTGTTTGTGGTGACTGGAGTGCGACCACGACCCGAAGTCGTGCTTGAGTGCCAAGCCAGGCACCCGAAGGCCTTGAGGGAGAGGTCCCTCAAGCTTATGGCGGCCGGTGCTCGACTCCACGTAGGTTCTGTTCTCGCTCGAGGGAAAGGTCTTGAGACCGATGGCAGAGCCACCACCACTAATCTTCTTCCAAATCTCCAGGTGAAGGTAAGAAGAAGTTAGAGATCCCGTCATCCTTCGACTTCGTCCCATCTCTCGGCTAATGCAACGCGGGCGGAGCATTGACACTCAAGTCCTCTGTCTTCGGAGCCTGCTTCTGGGTCTGCTCCATGCCTCCCCGAGTTTACAGGAGCCGGGGTGACCCGTGCCCAACCAAAGGAGTTTTATGAGGCCATGCGCCTCATTTTTGGGCAGCCCGACCCCTCTATGGTACCTTCCGGCCCAAGGGGTTTGGTCGGGAAGCCTTCGGGTTCTGCGCCAGAGGCTTCGGCTCAGGCCACCAAAGATTGGAGGGGTCCCTGGACCGTTGGGAATACCAGGATGACCCTAACTTGGACTGGGCACAGGAGATGGGAGGAGCCAGTGGTCTGGATACCTCTCTAGATGCTGGCATACGGTCTCCTCCTACTATGGCTACGGCAGAAGGAGCAACCTATTCCATGGTGGTACGTAGGGTGGCTGAGGACCTCAGCCTTGAGCTGCCTACTGTTCAGGTCAGGTCTAATATCCTTACGGAGGTGCTTCAACCCGCGGCATCCACATCTGAGCCTCTTCTTCCATTCAATGAATTATCCTTTTGGGTAATTGGTCCAGACCCAACACAGGGGCTTCTGTGAAGATCATACACCGCCATCGGCCCACCTTGAATGACCCTAAATTCCTGTCACAACACCCCACACCTGAGAGCCTTGTCATCCAGGCATCCTCATCCTCGGGTGCATTCCCTTCCGCACCTCAGGATAGGGAATCAAAAAGGCTAAAACAATTTGGGAGGAAGATGTTTCTGCTTCCAGTCTTCTGCTGCAGTCATTGAACACTGCATGACTTTTGGACCGCTATACCCACTCTCTGTTGGATACGGTCACGCAAGTTCTGCCGCAGATACCGGAGGAGGCCCGTGCTATCGTCTCCCAAGCTGTCACCGATTGGTGAGACATGGCAAAGTTGACTATCAGATGTGGGCGGGACACGACCGACTCTCTAGGTAGATCGGTTGTGATGACAGTGGCTTGAGGCACCATGTCTGAGTATGTACATCTGGTTTCTCAGGGGTTGTCCAACAGACTCTTATGGACATGCCCTTTGATGGCTTCTGTCTCTTTGGAGATAAGGAGGACTCTGCTTTGGAGAGGTTCAAGGACTCCCAGGCTACGGCTCAGTCCCTTGGCCTTTCCACAGTCCACCGTTCGCTTGAGTCGTGACCACGTAAGGGGCTCCATGTTGTGTCCCTTTCCCACCCACCGTGCCACCCATGCTGTTCAGCTGCTACATGGCCAGGGACGCAGAATCCCATGTGGTCATGGGACAGAGAACCAGAGGTCTGCCTAGTCGACCCCTGTGGCAGCCTCGAAAACCTCCTAGTACATCCCCTCATTCTGGTCCAGTTGGGGGCATGATTCGCCATTACCTGCCCCACTGGGAATCCATCACTACGGACACGTAGGTTTTGCTGATCGTTCGAAGGGACTACTCCCTCCCCTTCGAATCTGCCCCACCAGCCATGCCTCCATCAGTCAGCCATATACCTGAGGATCATTTGGCACTTCTCCAACAGGAATTTGAGGCTCTCTTGGCCAAGGGAGCCATAGAGAGGGTCCCTGCACCAGAAGTAGGTGAAGGTTGTTATTACCGCTACTTCCTGTTGCCTAAAAAAGACAAGGGCTTAAAGCCTATCCTCGTCATTTCGATCTCAATCTCTTCCTCAAGAAGGAGAAATTCAAAATTCACTCTGGCTCAGGTCCTGTCTGCCTTGGACCCAGAAGGCTGGATGGCAGCGTTGGACTTGCAGGATGCTTATTTCCAGCTAGTGACACATGTCAGATTTCATATGCGGTCTCTGCAGTGGGACTTGAAGTTCCAGTGGGCGCAGCATCGGGGAAATCTCTCTGACATGCTCAAGATCTCCAAGGGGACTTAGAAAGACCTGCAGTGGTGGCTTTCAAATCCACATCGGATGTATGGCAGATCCCTCTCCCTTCCCCAACCACACCTATCCATAGTGACAGACGCATCACTTCTGAGGTGGGGCGGCCACAAAGGAGAGGTGGAGATCAGAGGCCTCTGGTCTCTTGTGGAGTCTGGGCTCCATATCAATCTTGAGAAGCTCTGGGCAATCGGTCTTGCTTTGAAAGCATTTCTTCCCTCTCTCAAAGGGGAAGTAGTGCAAGCGTTCACGGACAATACTACCACGATGTAGTACTGCAACAAACCGGGTGGAGGAGGGTCCTGGACCCTCTGTCAGGAAGTGCTACGCCTCTGGACATGGCTGACACATCAGGACATCATATCGGTGTAAAACATCTGGTGGTGTCTCTGAACGCCAGAGCAGATGAACTCAGCCGTCGATGCATAGCTGATTACGCATAGCGTCTCCATCCGGAGGTAGCGCAAGGTCTCTTTCAGCAGTAGGGAGAGCCTCAGTTAGATCTGTTCGCCTCCGCAGAGAATGCTCAACATCAAACGCGCAATAACAAAGGCGGCACTCGCTCGAAGACGCTTTTCATCTCGAGTGGATCTCCAGCCTCCTTTAAGCCTTTACACGTATACCACTTATGTCCTGAGTTCACAGGAAGATCAGGAGCAACCGGGCTCAAGTCATATTGGTGTCCCCAAACTGCACACGCAGAGTGTGGTATCCAGAGCTATTGAGCATGGCCACGATCCTCCACTCAGACTGCCCCTTCTGGAGGATCTTCTGTTGCAGCAGCAGGGGACGTTTCTCCACCCAAACCTGTCCAATCTCCACCTTCAGGCATGGGAGATTGAGCGGTGGCAGTTGACGGCTTTTGACCTTCCACCCGAAGTCTGTGATGTTAACTTGACAGCCATGCGTCCCTCCACCAAAACCAGTACATGCCTGTCATTGGCACAAATTTGTGGCATGGTGAACCAATACATCTGTTGATTCACTCTCTTCTCCTCTTTCTGGTTCTTTTGTTCATTCTCTCTTTAGCCCAGCAGGGCTCTTCTTTGAGCACCCTTAAAAATTATTTATAGGCTATTTCAGCCTTTCTTAGGTTGCCTGATCAGCCTTCCCTCTTTAAGTTTCCTATTTTTAGTGGATTCCTTAAGGGTCTCACCCATTTGTTTCCTCCCACTCCGTTTACCATGTCTCAGTGGGAGCTCAATCTTGTACTTAGGTGGTCATTACAACCCTGGCGGTCGGTGTTAAAGCGGCGGTAAAACCGCCAACAGGCCAGCAGTAAAAAAATTGAATCACAACCTTGGCGGAAACTGCCAACATAGACAGCCACTTTAACACTCCGACCACCAAGGCAGTACAAACAAACACCGCAGTGGTAACCGCCAACAGACAGGCGGAAGACAAGGTTCCGCCCACTGTATTACAACAGTCCAATCCGCCACCTTTTCCGGGGCGGATTCACCACAAACAAAAACATGTCGGAAACAGGACTTGGAAGGGAAAACGCTCACCTCTACACACCCAACGAGGAACCAGGACACCATGGAACCCGAGCTCCAGATACTCCCAGCCTTTATAGTCCTGCTCCTCTGCCAGGAACAACAAAGATGGTGGCAAAGACCACAGTGAGTACTGCACCTACGACGTGTGTTGCGTGTGTGTCTTTTTTACCTCACCTGTAACACTCCCACCCTCATCCACTACAACACACACACAAGTACATGTTGATGCATCACATTAACAACCCCCAAACCCCTTGGAAGAATGCAAGGATAAAACTAAATGAGTTGAACGTTTGTAATCTATTAAAATACAGTAATAAAAAATATATATTTTAATTTACACCATAAACAAATATATACACCAAGAATACAAGTCCAAGGTATTCCACCATCATAGTCCGTGGACCACTGGGCCCAAAATGCATGGGTGAGGCCCACACTCAATACCTGATCAAAACGGAGAGAACACTGCTGGGGCATCAGATAGAAATACAACAGGCACCTCAGGGGGAACGGAAGGGGGGGCACCTCAGCCGGATGAGTGCACAACGCCAGATCCACAAGGGGGCTCCATGCCCACTGCTGTATCCTGGAGAGTGCAAAGCCACAGTCTCAAGTGGGTGGTTTGCCCACTGCTTTATCCTGGGGAGTGCAAAGCCACAGTCTCAAGTGGGTGGTTTGCCCACTGCTTTATCCTGGGGAGTGCAAAGCCACAGTCTCTCGTCTTTCAAGTGGGTGGTTTGCCCACTGCTTTATCCTGGGGAGTGCAAAGCCACAGTATCAAGTCTCTCCAGTGGGTGGTTTGCCCACTGCTTTATCCTAGGGAGTGCAAAGCCCCAGTCTCTCAAGTGGATGTCAATCTCCACTGGTTCTTGAGGGTGCTTGGTGCCCAGAGTGATTCATCCTGCCAAGGACAGAGGTAGTGGATGGAAATCCCCACTGGTTCTGAAGGGGGCTTTGTGCCCAGAGTGATACATCCTGCTCGTGGCGGCCTCAGTAGCGTCAGAAGCTTTGGTGCTCATTGGCCTGCGGTGCTGGTGGCGGCGGTGTCCTTGGCAGCGGTGCTGATGGCGGCGGTGTCCTTGGCAGCGGTGCTGATGGCGGCGGTGTCCTTGGCAGCGGTGCTGATGGCGGCGGTGTCCTTGGCAGCGGTGCTGAAGGCGGCGGTGTCCTGTTCAGCGGTGCTTGTGGCGGCGGTGTCCTTGGCAGCGGTGCTTGTGGTGGCGGTGTCCTGTTCAGCGGTGCTGGTGTTGGTGGTGTCCTTGGCAGCGGTGCTTGTGGTGGTAGTGTCCTGTTCAGCGGTGCTGGTGGCGGTCTTGTCTGCCGTGCAGGTTTTCGCAGACTTGCCTGTTTTTCTGTGCCCCTTCCCCACCTTGGATGGTGGCGCAGCGGTCTTCACACTCCCAACTGTACCCCTGGGAGAGGATTGGTGGAAGATGTTTTGCCTCTCTCCCGCCGGGCACTGGCCAACTTTTTGTGCATTTGAGGTGGGGGACTGTCCGTGGTCTGGCCCCTTGGCACACTGGCTTCCCTGCTGCCTGGCGCACTCCAGAAGCCGGTTACTACTGGCACCACTGTTCCCGCAGATTTTGTGACTGAGGCGCTGGGTTGGGACCTGGAAAGGTGGGCCCTAGGAGACTGAAGGGGTGGGGGAGGTGAGGGGAAGAGGTCAAGGCTGGACAGGAAAAGGTTTTTGTACACACTGGGACGGGTAGATGGAGGGGGTTTGGGAGTGGAGGAAGAGGTAGTGGTTGTAGGAGGTGTACGTTTGCTGACTTTGGGTGAAGGTGCATGGGCTGGAGGCTGTCGTGAGGTGGATGGCTGCTGGGTGGGTGTGTGGCTGCGTTTGTGTACCTTGGGAGGTGGGCTCACAGACACACTGGAAGAGGACACGGGGGGATGTGTGAATGGTAGTGGGGGTGGTGACTGCACGTGAGCGGGGTGTGGTGGTGGGTGTGCTGGTGATGGATGTAGTGGCTGAAGATGTAGTGCATGCAGGTGTGAGTGGAGACTAGACTGGGAGGGAGGAGGGAGACGAGGAGGAGGGGGACACAGTGGAGGCAGTGGCTGTTGGTATGTCTGCATGTGTATGATGCTTGCGTGAGTGCCTATGGGATGTGTGGTGCTTATGTTTGCCTGAGCTTTCCTTGTGTGTTGAGGTGTGTGCATGCTGGTCTGATGGTGTGCTTGGGATAGGCTGAGGTACAGGGGATTGGGTCTGGGTGGAGGAAGTTGGAGGGGGGAGGCTAGAGACCGGGACAAAGCTGCCATCAGTGCTGAGGCCAGAGTCTGAAAAGCTCGCTGTTGGGCTGCCTGACCAGAATGAATGCCCTCCAGGTATGCATTGGTCTGTTGCAACTTCCTCTCTACACCCTGGATGGCATTCAAAATGGTAGACTGCCCAACAGTGAGGGACCTGAGGAGGTCAATGGCCTCCTCACTGACGGCAGCAGGGCTGACTGGGGAAGGGGCTGAGGTGCCTGGAGCGAAGGAGATGCCCACCCTCCTGGGTGAGCGGCCACGGGGCACATGCTAAGGGGCCGCTGGGAGGGCGGTACCGGTAGGGAGTTTGGCGGCTGTACCTGTAGATGCGGGGCACAGAGGGTCCGCCACCGCAAGGGAGCTCCCATCAGAGGAGGAGTCAGTGTCGCTGGTATCAGCACCTGTCCCCGCCGTGGAGCTCCCATTGCCCTCCATCCCAAGGTGGCTTCTGACTCCATTGTGTCGCCCTCCAGGGCCATGTGGGATGCAGCTCCCTCCTGCTCCGGTGCCACTGCTCCTCCGCCTGATGATGCTAATGCACACAAGAACAGGGAGACCACAAAAAGTGGGGGGGAAGACAGAAGAAAGACATGTTGAGTGCATCCAATACCGCTACCGTTGGCGGACACTACAGACACAGAAGCCCCCTGCACTATGCCGTGCACTTAGAGTTCCCTAATTATTCACAGGGACATGGGTTACAAGGCCTATGCCCGATTGCTGCACACATGGAAGTCACAGGAGCCTGACTAGGTGTAGTTGGCTCTAAACACAGGTGTGGTGGGGCGCCACAGGGCCTGTCTTAAGAAAGGACCTTGCCTACTAAACTCGCCTTGGCGAACCCACAGCCCACCTCCCCCACCCAGACACCTACAGTGCACGCTGAATCAGCAGAATGAGAGTGTACTCACCCCCTTGTGGCTGCTGTGATGCCCTCAAGCGCCCATCCAACTCCGGATACGCCACTGCCAGGATCCGGAACATCTCGAGGGTCATGGTGCGACGGGCACCCCTTCCACGTTAAGAGGCCAGCCCCAGCTGAGCCTCCACCGTCTTCTTGCTCCAGCGGCGAATGTCCTCACATCTTTTCCGGCAGTGTGTGCTCCGTCTGTGGTGGACCCTCAGGGTCCAGACTTCCTTGGTGATGGCACGCCAAATATCCTTCTTCTGGTGGGCGCTGACCTACAGGAATAGTACAGGGGAAAAGGAGAAGATATAACCGTCCGCACCGTAAGTCATTGGCCCGCATCCCTACCCTTGCCATGACGCACATGCACTCACCGTCGTATCATGCACGCCTCATTCTCCCCCCACCCCTATCTTTCATCAACACCACTCCAAACAGGCATTGCCCATACAGCATGCTCACCGTGTACTCACCTGTTTGTCTGGAGGACCGTAGAGTAGCGTGTACTGTGGGAGGATCCCATCCACTAGTTTCTCCAACTCCTCTGTGCTGAAGGCAGGGGCCCTTTCCCCAGACACACAAGCCATTGTCTCTTCCAGACTGAGGTCACAGCAGCACTTGCAGTGTAGGTCCTCTCCTGTCGAAAATCAGGTATCAAGTGATTGAACAGACAGAAAATGGCGGTGACGTCCGCGGCGGTGTGTACCGTCACCGCCGGCGTACATCGTCATTGGCTTCTGGGACCCGTAGGGTCCAATGTTAACCAATGCAGGATTGCACCGCGGTCTTCGACCGCCTACCGCCATGGTGTACAACGCCAGCGCAGTTACCTGATATCCCCTTGTCCCACATTACAGGTCAAGCAGCTGCCATTTCAGGGGGCCACTTGGCATTGATATTGACTGAGTCACACATATCTAGGCCTTGCTTAAACACTAATACAGCCAAATGTCGATTTTCAAACATTTTCCTATAAAGTTGTGTTTACGTACCTCAGTGTTGGTTGACTCTCTGCTCGCTGTTCTCCTCCATAGAGCATGTCTGCTGGGGCAGGTGTGGAGATGGCATCCTCCGGTGTACAGACCGCTGGTAGAGCTGTCGAAAATGGAGGAGCGACATGTAATTGGCACCTACAGACTTGACTGTACCACAATCCTGGAACTGTGTGCCCAGTTGGAGCCAGACCTGATGTCAGCTATCCGCCATCCCACAGGAATCCCCCCTCTAGTGCAGGTGCTGTCAGTACTCCATTTCCTAGCAAGTAGGTCTTTTCAAACATCAGTGGCCATTGCATCAGGGATGTCCCAGCCTATGTTCTCCAACATGTTGTCCAGAGTGTTGGCTGCCCTGCTGAAACACCTGAGCAGCTACATCGTTTTCCCTCAGGTGGAGGATTTGCCTACAGTGAAAGGTGACTTCTATGCCCTGGGACATATCCCCAACATCATAGGTGCCATTGATGGGACACGTGTGGCCTTTGTCCCCCCACGCAGGAGTGAACAGGTGTACAGAAACAGGAAGAGTTACCATTCTATGAATGTGCAGATGGTGTTTGGCCGACCAGTACATCTCCCATGTAAATGCCAAGTTTCCTGGCTCAGTACATGACGCTTACATTCTGAGGAATAGCAGCATCACTTATGTGATGGGGCAACTCCGGAGGCACCGTGTGTGGCTATTAGGTGAGGACATTGACCCAATACAGTGTGACTAGGTGTCTGGGGATGTCACTAAGAGTTAGTGTGTGTCTAACAGTTCTCCCTCGATATTTGCAGTTGACTCTGATTACCCCAACCTGTCATGGCTACTGACCCCAGTGAGGAATCCCAAGACAAGGGCAGAGGTACGCTACAATGAGGCCCATGGTTGGACTAGGAGGATTATAGAGAGGACCTTCGGCATCCTGAAGGCCAGGTTCCGGTACCTCCATATGACAGGTGGTTCCCTATTGTACTCACCAAAGAAGGTGTGCCAGATTGTTGTGGCCTGCTGTATGCTTCACAACTTGGCTTTGCGACGACCGGTGCCTTTTCTGCAGGAGGATGGTCCAGATGGAGGTGTTGTGGCAGCTGTGGAGCCTGTGGACGTGAAGACGAGGAAGCAGAAGAAGAGGACATAGACAACAGGAACACAGTGATCCAACAATACTTCCAGTGAGACACAGGTAAGAAGACAACACTGCCTGCTACATCTGATTTAATTCTTCTACCTTTCATTTGTCTGTCATTTTCACCCAGTGTATGGACACGGAGTTGTCACTTTCCCTTTCAATTTCACAGATGTAGGTCCCACTGTGCGGCCTCTGCTTTGTTTCCACATGGACTAGAGCTGTGTGACATAGGTATGTTGACATTACATTGGATATAGCATTTTTCCACAGTTATTGTAAATACACATTTTCGAAAGCACAGACTGACTCCAGATTATTTTGTGATTTAAGGGTGTTTATTTAAGTGCCAAATAGTGGAGGGGGTTGTAAAATGGTCAGGGGTGGTGGTGGGGGAATGTCCTTGGCAGAGTCCAGTCTATTAGTCTCACAGGTGCATTGTGCAAAGGGGCACAGGAAGTGGAGCTAGGGCAGTTTAAGTATGGACAGGGTGACAAAGTGGGACAGAAGGATGACAATCGGGGTGGTATCATTTCTCGGCGGGGGCCTTGGCATTGTTCTCTGACTTTGTCCTGGATCTCAGGGACCGCTTGCGGGGTGGTTCTCCATCTACAGGGGGTGGCGTGCTGGTGTCGTAGTCCTGTGGCGATGCCTACTGTCCACTAGCGCCGGAAGAGGTGGTGGGCAGTTCATCGTCCAGGCTAGTGTCAGGGGCCCCTTGTTGTGCCACAGTGTCTCTCCTGGTGTTGACGAGTTCCTTCAGCACCCCTACAATGGTGCCCAGGGTGAAATTGATGGTTTTGAGTTCCTCCCTTAACCCCAAATACTGTTCCTCCTGCATCCACTGGGTCTCCTGAAACTTGGCCAGTACCGTTGCCATTGTCTCCTGGGAATGGTGGTACGCTTCCATGATGTTGGAGAGGGCCTCGTGAAGTGAGTTCCCTGGGCCTGTCCTGCCCCTGTTGCACAGCAGCCCTCCCAGTTCCCTGTTTTCCTGGGCCTCTGTCCCCTGAACCGTGTGCCCACTACCACCGCCCCCAGGTCCCTGGTGTTGTTGGGGTGGTGGGTTAGCCTGGGTTCCCTGTAGTGGTGGACACACTGCTGCTTGACGTGTCCTGGGGACAGAGGTATGGGCCCGCTGGGTGGGTGCTATGCTGGTGCTTCCAGAGGGGGGAAGCTCTGTAGTGGCCTGTGCAAGTGTGAGGGGAACCGACTGTCCTGAGGTCCCAGATGGGCCAGGCTGGTCATCTTGATCCAGTTGGACAGAGCTGCTGTCATCACTATGGGCCTCTTCTGTGGGTGGAGCGGACATGTATGGACTTTCCTGTCCGGTGATGTTGGGTAGGGGTCCTGCAGGGGGTATAAAGGCATGATTATTGCATCTGTATGTGTCGTGGTGTGCAATGGGTGGGTCACCCTGTACCCCAGTGCTTCCATTCTTGTGTGGGACCTTCTGTGATAATGGTTTAGGGGGGTGTATGGGTATGTGCAGTGGACATGCTTTGGTGATGGGTGTTCATGCTTTGGTGTTGCATGCAGGGCTTGGGTTTGGGATGTGTGGTTTGTGATAGTGGGACGTGTGAGGAGTTGGAGTGATGGGGGTGAGGGTGAGAGTGGGGGTAGGTGATAGCATGCAGGTAGGGTGGGGGGATGAAGAAGTTAAAGATTTGACTTACCAGAGTCCATTCCTCCTGGTACTTCTGCGAGGCCCTCTGGATGCAGTATAGCCAAGACCTGCTCCTCCCATTTTGTAAGTTCTGGGGGAGGAGGTGGGGGTCTGCCGCCAGTCCTGTGAACCGCAATCTGGTGTCTTGAGACCACGGAACGCACCTTCCCCCGTAGGTCGTTCAACCTCTTCCTGATGTCATCCCTAGTTCTTTGGTGCTGTCCCACTGCGTTGACCCTGTCCACGATTCTGCACCATAGCTCCATCTTCCTAGCTATGGTGGTGTGCTGCACCTGTGATCCGAATAGCTGTGGCTCTACCCGGATAATTTCCTCCACCATGACCCTGAGCTCCTCCTCAGAAAACCTGGGGTGTCTTTGCTTTGCCATGGGGTGGTGTGGGTGATGTGTGGGGTGGTGTGTGTTGTGATGTGTGGGGTGATATTTAGAGGTGTGTTGTGTGAGGTGCGGGGATGTTGTGTGAGTGATGGTGTTGAGTGCCTGTGGATGCTAGTGTTCTTTCTGGTGGTGTCTCTCTCTGGCCTTCTGTCACAATTGTTGTCGTAGGGATTTGTGGGTGATGTGGGTGTGTGTTTTATATTGTATTGGGTGTGTGGGAGTGGTGTGTGTATGTGTATCAGGTGTGTGTATATTTCGATTTGTCCAATGTGGTTGTGTTTTGTAAAAGTGTGTGAATTTTGGGCACGGTGGTGTGTACCGCCAATGGAATACCGCGGTTGAAAGACCGCCGTGTGGATTCGTGGTTCGTGATAGTGTGGGTGTATTCCTGTTGGCGTGACGGTGGAGGTTTTGTTATCGCCAGTTTATCACTGACCTTTGGTGTGGCGGACCTGTGTGGGTGTCTAGATTTTGGCGGATTCCGAGCTGTGGGTCATAATGGCTGTTGCGGAAATCCACGGCTGGGGCGATGTGTTGGCGGTCTTCTGCACGGTGGTAAGTGGCTTTTACCGCCAATGTTGTAATGACCCCCTCAGTTTCTTAATGTGTACTCCCTTTCAGCCGATGCTCAATTGTCCCTTATGGCTTCTTACTTTCAAAACCGTTTTTCTTGTTGCCATCACTTCTGCTCACAGAGTGAGTGAGCTTCAAGGGTATTGCTCGAAGAAAAAATTTCCGGATCCAGTCTGACGCCTGGGGAAAATTATAAGGTAAGGAATCTGCATCTAGAATATGTCTCTAGCAGATATATTGTTACCGAAAGTAAGTAACTTGTAAGTTATTCTTTTGTACCCTTTTGTATTGTTCGAGCAAAAAATTAATAAATGTATTTTAAATCAAAGTAATTATTGGGAAATTGTGGATATATTGGCAGCTGTGTGAACCTTTTTAGTTCCTTGGTCATGTTGTTTGATGGGTTATTTAGTGTTCTGAATTGTATAAGAACTTTAAAGATGTTTTCCTTAAAAAAACAGCAATTGGTAAACTCAATATGGATAAAATTTTAGAAGATGGGAGTTTTCATGAATGTGAATACATTGATGGTATGAACTATGGTGGGAGTCTGATGAAGCCCAATGAAATAAAACTTGCATTGGGCTTTGCTTTGAGAAAATTAGACCTTTTTTCATTTGCTGCAACAAAAATATGTAGACAAGCTATATTGTCAGCATTGCTATATTGCCATTTGCAGAATGTGACCGATATTGGACCTGTCATTTTGTTCCGGGAACCTTGTGCCATTTTGTTGTGGGTTTGCCATAGTGATTAAATGAAAGTTAGCAAGCGGTCCTTGATCAATAGGAATTCATACTTGGTAAGAAACAGAATGGTTCTTTTATTGGCACCACTTTCTATTGTAAGGAAATATGCTACTCTCACTAACATGTACGAAATGTGACTTTAGCATGTGTTGCTAATTGTTAAAAAGGAAATTTTAAAGTTTATTTTTATATACTCTTAATTGGTTTTTCACAAAGTTAACATAGCAGTTTGTAATGTCAGATGTTTTGTGCATGTCTCATTAAAAAAAGAGTGCAACTTAATTAACAGTCCCCACTTCCCCTTCACCCCTCCCTGTTGCTCTCCATGTCCTATAATAATGTAGTAGTTGGTACTCATTGTTAACCTCTTAGCTGCTGGGCCTCCCCCCCCCCCCCCCCCCCTGCTGAGCCCTTTTATGGCTATTTGGGGTGGTTTGCGCTTAGGCCTTCATAACGTTTTGTCCACATAAGCTATCCACACCAAGTTTGCGTACTTTTTTTCCAACATCCTAGGGATTCTAAAGGTACCCAGTGTTTGTGGGTTCCCCTGGAGGAGACCAACAAATTAGCCAAAATACAGCTAAAATTTTGTTCTTTTCAAGAAAATTGAAAAAAAGGGCTGCTGAAGAAGGCTTGTGGTTTTAGGCCTAATGCTCACTACAGGAAACGCAACATGGACACATCCCATTTTGACACCGAAATCTGACGTGTTTTTTGCAAAGTGCCTAGTTGTGGATTTTGGCCTCTAGCTCAGTCCGCACCTAGGGAAACCTACCAAACCTGCGCATTTTTTTAAAACTAGACACCTAGGGGAATCCAAGATGGGGTGACTTGTGGGGCTCTCACCAGGTTCTGTTTCCCAGAATTTTTTGCAAACCTCAAAATTTAGTCAAAAAAACACTTTTTCCTCACATTTCTGTGACAGAAAGTTCTGGAATCTGAGAGGAGCCACAAATTTCCTTCCACCCAGCATTCCCCCAAGTCTCCCGATAAAAATGGTACCTCACTTGTGTGGGTAGGCCTAGTACCCGCGACAGGAATAGATCACACCAAGGTCAATGTTGGTCCTTACATGAGGCAAATGTTGACCCTGGGGTGATCCATTCCTGACGCAGGCACAATGTACGGGCACTCAAGTGGGGTAGTGTTTTTATTAGGACAGGTGAGGAATCACTGGGTGGTAGGAATTTTGTGGATCCCAGCATATCCCTGTAGTTTGTGTGACAGAAATGCAAGAACAAATGGAGTTTTTATTTAACATTTCTGCTTTGCAGGGTATTCTGGGTAAGAAAACTTTGGGGAATCCACACAAGTCACACCTCTGTGGACTCCCCCGGATGTCGTCTAGTTTCCAGAAATGTGTGGGTTTAATATGTTTCTGTATATGCCCACCGAGCCCAGGACCAAAAACACAGGTGCCTTCCATTACAACACCAGGTTGTTTTGTGATATATAATTTTTATGTCTCCACAATACGATTTGGGCGGTGGAATTTGGGGCTGAATTAAATTGGGGAGCTCCCAAGAGAGCACTCTCTCTCTCTGTGCTTGCCGCGCATTCACCTGCTGTCTGGGTTGGGCTAACCCGCTATTGTCCCTTTGCACAGACTGTGCTTGCGAAGGGACAGCAGGACGGTCCTCATCACCTCCCTCATAATTACTGAAAGAGGAGTTATCAAATGAGACTCCTCTGACTGAAAAATCACTCCCAGAGTCAGCGCCATTGTCCTATCCCTCAGATGCTGTCTCAGTATTTGCTGTCTCAGCCTCTGATCCTGTGTCAGAGCTGTCTTCTATAAAGTCATCCAAGAAAATGCCATCTCTGCTACTGGCTAAACTGTTGCTCTAAAACACTAGCCTACGTAGACAGTCACAAAATTGCTGGTGTGTATGATACATGCAACAGTAGAGGTCACCTTACCTTTGCTTCTTCCCTCAATCAGCACGTTCTTTCAAGACACTAAAATAACACCTTGTCCCATACCAATCGTCACAGTCTTTAGCACCTCTAGCGCCCAGTCCAACAATCATTATTGGTGCTCCCACTCCCATGTCCTCCTCCTCGGATTCCCCCACTACCACCCAGCAAAAGTGCCCTTCATCTCTCCTTAGTTGCCCCCGCACATACATTTCATTTGTATTATAGCGCAGGTAATCACTGACTTTACTAATGTACTCAGCTATTTATATAAAACACATATTTGCTCTTCGCAGTAGGCATATAAACCTCTGTGCTTCTTTATGGTACCAAAACTGCCACTAGACAAAGTCTGATCGTTTTGTAGCAGAAACATAATCACAAGACTTACTTCACTTTTTTTATTGCTGCCTAAAAGCTACAGTTGAAATGGGTCAGTTGAAGTATGTGCATTGCTTTGAAGACGCAAGCTGCAACTGCAAGACAACTGGTGGCATATATATATATATATATATATATATATATATATATATATATATATATATATGTATGTATATATCACTTTTATATGTGGGTCTGGTTTTCCTGGGGGCCAATCACAGCCCCCAGGGAAACCACACATGCATTGACAAAAGGTATCTCTATATGTATATATATATATATATATATGTGTGTGTGTGTGTGTGTGTGTGTGTGTGTGTGTATATATATATATATATATATATATATATATATATATATATATATAGCTCTAACTCTATACAGATCTATCTTCGTAGATACATATATCTATTTACATAGATAGATCTATCTATATATATAGATCTCTGTCTCTCTCTCTCTCTCTATATATATATATATATATATATATATATATATATATATATATATATATTAAAAAATTTGTGCACCCACATGGGGTTGCCCTGCGCACGGGCGACCCCCTGTCAATTTCTGACGTCACAAAGGGGTGGGCAGGTGGATGGGGAAGCGGGGGGAAGACAATGAAGATCTTCCAACGGGTTCATAAGATATAACAGACATTGCAGGCCCTATGGTATCGCCTTGGGGTTTTCAAGCAGCATGCCCGGCCGCTACATTAGGAGGTCGGTAATCCTAGATAAATTGCTACGTTCTTTTACTCGCCCATCATGCTTTGCAAAACTCCAGCCTGGTTTTTAGTCATCCAACACTCTAAACTCTCCCTCAGTCCATTGTATTCTAAGTTACTGTACCAGTTCCATGCTCATCCTTTCCTCTCCATTCACACCAGGTCTGGGAGTGTCACATAGTGCGGCCAGCATTGCTGCCCATGCAGTCCGATCATCTTCCAATTTTTTCATCCCGCCGTACATGCTTCATCCCCACCTCCTTTGCCCCTGCCCATTCTGACATATCTCAGAGCCAGTCTGCGTATTCCGGGTGAGCAGTCCCTATCCATTTTATGGCAATGTGGTGCTTCGCGAACAGAAGTCCCAGCAAAAGAAATTTCCTGCTTAGGTTTTTTGTTGGTCAGGGTTGGTATTCGGCTCAACAGGACCTTGTGAGATGTAGATCCCAACCAATTGCCATTTTGAGATTTATTACAACATCTGACCAATATTGTGTCAGAGAAGGGCAAAGCCATACCACATGTTCAATACCTACTGCAGGGTGTCTGCATCAGGTAAAGCTTTCTGATTGAGTGTTATAAATAGAATATAGAAGTTTAGGGGGGGAAATATGCCTGATACATATAATTATATTGAATTAACTTGAACCATGCATTTGAACAACCATCTGCACTCCTCTGTGAACCTTCCCCATTGTTGAGTAGTTTGGTTTTCCCCTAGGTCATTCTCCCATTTGATGTGGGCTTCTAGTATAATTTTCGGTAGGTCTTCTCAATGGGCCCGGTAGAGGTGTGAGGTCAATCTGTGCCCCCACCCCCCAAACCAGTGGTGGGAGTAATTACAATGTTAGTGACAGTTCTGGCTCCTCTGAGAAGCAGGGCCATATTTTCTGCACTGTTGCGGAGATTTTTGCATACTGTAAGTATTGCCCTTTATCGAGTGCAAAGGAGTCAATCGCATGTTCCCAGGTTATAAATTGCCCCAAAATGTTTAGATCTCCAAGCATGTCACAGCCTACATTGTTCCATTTCCATAATAATATCACATATGCAATTTGCGCAAACGGTTTCAGATCCCATAGTTGCATGTCTCTCACATATGAGGCATGCTGTAACACTGGCTTTACCGCTGTTTCCCAAATTCAGGATAGCTATTGTGTTATAAAGGGACTATCGAGTGGGAATCAAGCCCGCTCATAAGCAGGGCAGGGAGAGGCTGACCTCCGTGGCATTGACTCAAGAATTATCTGCTGGGTCTAGCCAGTGGACCCCATGTTGAAAATGCCCTGCCATGTTATAGTTTCACATGAGGTATTTCCAGCCCCTCTCTCTCCGAGGTCTGTCCCAGCATGGACAACCAAATTTGTTTTATTTTCTGGGCCCACAGGAGATGTACAATTAGTCAGTCATATTCAGCAAAGCATTGCCATGGGATATCATAGAATGTGTCCTGTAGCGCATGCAGGCACCTGGGAAGCACCACTATCTTTACAATCTCAGCCTGGCCCATCAACAATAAGGGAGATCATCCAATCCTCTGCCAAAGTTGAGCTCCAGATAGGTTTGTTCTGTGGAGGCCATTCTGATGGATACAACTACCTGTGGATTCCTCATCTTATGAAATCGATCCTTGCGCCAGCATCCGACGGAAAGTCTTCTTCCTAGCTGTCTACGTCGACAAGGACGTCATAATGGCACGGCTCCGCGTGACTCCGTCTGACGTCAACGTGCCAATAAGAGGTCCTTGTCGGCGTACTGACATCAGTTTCACCTCCTTTTTTTCGTGCTCTTAAAGCAAACAGGAGTAAACCGACCATGAAAATTTATAATTAATAGAGAAAGATATACGCACACAAAAACCTTGTCTATTTAAATCACCCATTCTTATTCAGAGCTTAAATACATGAATATATAAAAATATATATAGAGAGATCACTATATAGGTATAAATATATACACATTTATATACATACAAAAAAAAAAAATATATATATATATATAAATATAAGAATAAACATTAAACCAAAGGCTGCAAGATGACTGTGTAACCAGGCAGGCAACGGGGAGGCTGGAGGGACCGTTTGGAATCCACAGGTAGTCGGTGTATCCACCAGAAAAAGCGTTACCGAAGGTAAGTAACTTGTTCTTCTGATGGATACAACTACCTGTGGATTCCTCACCTTATGAATAGAGTCCCAAGCAGTACCGCACTCGGTGGTGGGTGCCCGCCTGATTACACTAAGAAATCTTGCAATACCGAGCGAGCAAAATGGCCGTCCCTCCTATTCTCAGAGTCTAAACAGTAATGTTTTACGAAAGTATGGAGGGACGCCCAAGTTGCCGCTTTACATATATCTATCAATGGAACTCCCCTCGCCAGAGACGAGGATGCAGATTTAGCTCTAGTAGAGTGGGCCCTGATACCTTCAGGAGGGACCTTTTTTGCCAAAGAGTAACAGATCTTGATACACAAGATGACCCACCTGGAGAGTGTCCTTTTCTGTACAGCTCTGCCCTTTTGCTGACCAGCATATCCAACAAACAGTTGCTCATCCAAACAAAAGTCTTTAGTTCTTTCGAGATAAAAACTCAGGGCCCTTTTAGGGTCCAACCTATGGAGTCTCTCTTCTTCCTTAGACGGGTGGGGAGGAGGGTAAAAAGCAGGAAGAGTCATATTCTGCCCCAAATGAAAAGGGGTGACAACTTTCGGCAGAAAAGCAGCCCTGGTTTTTAGAACCACTTTATCAGGGAGAAACATAGTGAAAGGGGGCTTAGTGGAAAGTGCCTGAAGCGCTCCAATCCTCCTGGCAGAAGTCATTGCGATCAAGAAAACAGTCTTGAAAGCCAAATATCTCAATAGACATGAATGCATGGGCTCGAAAGGCGAACCCATCAAGAATGTTAAAACAAGATTTAAGTCCCACTGAGGCATGTGAAAAGGAGTAGGAGGGAAGCTATTCACCAAACCCTTAAGGAACCTATGTACAATGGGAGACTTGAATAAAGACAGCTGATCCGGAAGGCAAAGAAACTTCGACAGAGCTGCCAAATAACCCCTAACTGTAGCTATAGCACAGCCTTTCTTCGCCAAACTGAGAACAAACAAAAGTACATCTGAAAGATGGGCCTTTAAAGGATCTTTTTGGTTCTCTTCACACCACAACACAAATTTTGCCCACCTTCCAGCATAAATAGTTTGAGTGGAGTGTCGCCTGGAGGATAGTATAACATCCACTAAATCCGGTGGGAGAGAAAACGAACTCAGGTTGCCCCGTTCAATCTCCAGGCATGAAGGTGCAGGCTCTGGAGGTTGGGGTGTAAAACCTGCCCCTGCGATTGAGAGAGGAGGTCTGCCCTGAGTGGGAGACGGAGCGGAGGGCACAGAGAGTTGAAGCAGGTCTGTATACCATACCCTTCTCGGCCAGTCCGAAGCCACAAAGATGACTTGGGCCCGGTCCTGACGAATCTTCTTCAGGACCAGAGGAATCAAAGGTATGGGAGGAAACGCGTAAAGGAACTGGCCGCTCCAGGACATCTGAAACGCGTCCCCCAACGCCCCTTGCATCGGATACTGGAGGCTGCTGAATAACAGACAATGCGCGTTCTCCCGAGTGGCGAATAAATCCACCTGAGGAGTTCCCCACATCTCGAAGATGTGGAGGACTAGATCCGGATGGAGACGCCACTCGTGATCTAATGTGAAGTGACGACTGAGACCGTCCGCACGTACATTCAGCACCACGGCCAAATGATTTGTTATTAAGCAAATCTGATGGTCCTGAACCCAGGACCAGAGTCGCAGGGCTTCTCTGCAGAGAAGGTACGACCCCACTCCTCCCTGCTTGTTTATATGCCACATCGCGGTAGTGTTGTCCGTCAGGATCTGAACTGACTGACCGTGAAGGGAAGGGAGGAAGGCCTTGAGCGCCAAACGTACCGCCCGCAATTCCAACTGATTGATATGCAACATCTGTTCCGCTGGAGACCAACGACCCTTGATCTCCAGGTCCCCCAGATGAGCTCCCCACCCAAGAGTGGAAGCATCCGAAATCACTGTGGCCACTGGAGGAGGCAGTGAAAACGGTTTTCCTTGGGAAAGGTTGCCGTCCTCTGCCCACCAAAGAAGATCCGCTTAAGCGTCCCTGGAGATCTTTATTGAATCCCTGAGATCCCCTTTGTGCTGGAACCACTGTCTGCGGAGGCACCACTGAAGAGCCCTCATATGCCAGCGAGCATGAGTGGCCAACAGAATGCAAGAAGCAAACAGACCTAGCAGGCGTAAGACCTTGAGGACTGGAACTGCCGCTCCACTTTGAAACAAAGGAATCAGCGCCTGAATGTCCCGTACCCACTGAGGCGGGGGGTAGGCCCGAAACCTTGTCGTGTCCAATACTGCCCCTATGAACAGGAGGCGTTGAGAGGGCTCCAGATGAGATTTCGGTACGTTCACCGAAAAGCCCAGATCAAACAACAACTGCGTTGTCATTCGCAGATGAGACAACACAATCTCTGGAGACTTGGCTTTGATCAACCAATCGTCCAGGTAGGGAAAAACCGCTACCTCCCTCTTTCTGAGATGTGCTGCAACAACTGCCATCACCTTTGTGAAGACCCGGGGTGCTGAAGTAAGACCAAACGGAAGGACTGCAAACTGGTAATGTTGCGATCCGACCACAAAATGGAGATACTTCCTGTGCGACTTGATTATGGGAACATGAAAGTACGCATCCTGCAAGTCGACAGACACCATCCAGTCTCCTTCGTTTAACGCCAATAGCACCTGCACTAGGGTCAGCATTTTGAATTTTTCCTGCTTGAGGAACAAATTCAAAATCCTCAAGTCTAAGATCGGCCTTAGACGACCGTCCACTTTGGGAATCAGGAAATATCTTGAATAACAACCCTGACCCCTTTCCTGCAATGGTACCAATTCTATAGCGCCCTTTGCCAACATGGTTACAACCTCCTGTTGCAACAACAGAAGATGGTCTTCTAAACAAAAGGAGGGACGGGGAGGGAAGGGAGGAGGAAACTCCTGAAAGGGGAGAGCATAGCCCTTTTCCACAATTCCTAGCACCCACGAGTCTGTTGTAATTGACCTCCATTGCTGTAGAAAAAGACTCAATCTTCCCCCTACAGGAGAAGTATGACTGATAAAGTGGGAAAAACTAGGGCTGCTTCTGCTGTTGTCCACCAGAGGAGGATGAAGAAGAAGAGAGCTGCTGGGCTGGACCTCTAGCCCTACCCCTACCTCGCCCTCTGAAGGCACGATAGGGCGGGTTGGCAGGTTGTTGGGCATAAGATTGAGACCTATGAAAGGCAGAACCTCTAGCAAACCCTCAAAACCTACGAAAAGGTCTGTACAATGAAGCAATAGGGGTCTGCAAACCCAGGGACTTAGCTGTAGCCCGACAGTCCTTAAACCGTTCAAGGGCAGAGTCTGCCTTGTCCCCAAACAGCTTTTCCCCATCAAATGGAAGGTCCATTAAAGTAGATTGTACAGCTGACAAAAAACCCGAAGATCTTAGCCAGGCATGCCTTCTCGTAGCCACTGATGTTCCCATGGCCCTGGCAATAGAATCCGTGGTATCCAAGCCAGATTGAATAATCTGCTGTGCAGCAGCTTGCGCGGCCAAGAAAAGGACCCAAAAGATTTTTGCACTTCCTGTGGCAGATCCATTGCCATCTCCTTAGCAGAGTCCATTAGGGCATGGATGTATCTGCCCAGCACACATGTGGAATTGGTAGCTTTTAGGGCCATGCTGCAAGAGGAGAACATTTTCTTCGAGGATTGCTCCATCCTCTTGGATTCTCTGTCTGTCGGAACACCAGGGAATGTACCTAGGGCAGACTTTGCAGAACATGATGCCTGAACCACCAAACTCTCCGGAGTCTGGTGACGAGATAGAAACACAGGATCTCCTTGGGCACTTCTATGCCTTCTCGCCACTGCCCTGTTCACAGCCGGAGAGCTCACCGGCTTTTTCCATAGGTCTGTAATAGGCTCAGTCAGAGCCTCATTAAAAGGCAACAAAGGGTCAGCACTGGAGGAAGATGGATGAGGAACCTCTGTGAGCAGGTTAGTCTTAACTTCTGCCGTGGACAAAGGCAAATCCAGGTAGTCAGCTGCCTTTCTCACCACAGCATGGAAGGAGGTGGCCTCCTCAGTAAACTCCCCCAGAGAAGCAATGTCCCACTCCTGGGAAGTATCCAAACCACTTGCTGTGGCAAGTCCCTGGAAATCATCAAAAGGCTCTATCTCACCTTCCTCAAGCCTTCTGTACTCCTCTTCCTCCAGAAGCCTCAACGCCTTCCTTCGAGATCTTAAATGTGTCTCCAGACCCGGCGTCGACAAGGACTCCATCGACGCCGATGATCTCAGACCCCGAACCGGTTCGGGAAGGCTCCCAGATTCAACCGGAGCCGACGCCGGCCCGAAGTCGGCAGATGACCTCCTCGACGCCGAATGAACAGAAGGAGATGGAGCCGGTCTGGATGAGGCCATCAATGACGCCGGATGGCGCAGAGAAGAAGTCGGATGAGAAGCTGACGGATCCACTGTCCCAGGCGAAGGACTCCTGCCAGGGGAAACCCCCAGCGCCGGACCACCAGGCTCTGTAGGGCAGAAGGGCATGAATGGAGCAGCCCTGTACGACGCCGGCGAGCCCAAATTGAATGCCAATGGCCCCGTGGGACCCACAGGTGCACCAGCAGGGGCCATGGATTGAAAAACAGCATACATCGCATTCAAAAATGCGGCCGGATCCGTCCCTGGAGTCGGGAAAGCCGGGTATTGCTGTGTAGATATCTGGGGAACATCAGGATCCCTCGGCGCCGGTGAGAAGCGAGGACTACCTTGAGTGACCTCATAGACTGAAGGCGCCGGTGGCAACTCCGGACTCTCCGGCTGAGGCGTGACCGTAGGACTCATCTTCCACGTCCTCTGGCACTGTGACGAACGAGATCTCGACCTCGAACGACTCCTTGATCGGCTCCGCTCCGAACGGCGCAGAGAGTCATGACGGCGCAGAGAGTCACGATGACGCCGCTTCTTATGTTTTTTGGGAGAAGCATGAGAAGAAACCTTTTTGTGTACCTTCTTCTTTGCCTTGGCCAAGAAAAGCTTTGCTTCGCGTTCCTTTAGAGCTTTCGGATTCATGCTCTGGCACGAAGAACAACCTTCCACATCATGTTCGGAGCTTAAACACCAAATACAGTCCGAATGGGGGTCGGTCACTGACATCTGACCCCCGCATTCCCTACACGGCTTAAAACCAGACTTCTTCGGAGGCGACATTGTAACTTCAAGAGATCGCTACAGTTCCCAACGGGCCAGGAAGAAAAAAACGTTGGCGTCGAAGCACGGAAAAAGGAAAAACTGACGTCAGTACGCCGACGAGGACCTCTTATTGGCACGTTGACGTCAGACGGAGTCACGCGGAGCCGTGCCATTATGACGTCCTCGTAGACAGCTAGGAAGAAGACTTTCCGTCGGATGCTGGCTCAAGGATCGAATTCATAAGGTGAGGAATCCACAGGTAGTCAGTGTATCCACCAGAAAAAGCGTTACCGAAGGTAAGTAACTTGTTCTTCTAATCCATAGGTGGTTTGTCCCTTCTGGCCCCGCGGGAGCCCCACCTACGGAAGATCGGCAGTCGGTGACCCGCCTAAACATCCCAGCAGGAATAATTGAGATATTTTATGTTGACATAGAAGCCCGAGGCTTCTCCAAAAATCTGAAGGATGTTTAGAAGTATGGGGATTGAGTATTCTGGATTTCCTAACTACACCAAGGCATTGTCAGCATACAAGGATATGACATTGGTAAAATTGCCCACTCTCATTTTGCCCCAGGGTCCAAGTGCACGATGTGCAAACACCACCAGTGGCTCCATTGTCCGCACAAATAGGAGGGGCGACAGGGGACAGTCCTGACGAGTGCCATGAACAATTGGAATCTACTGGAGACAACTCTCCCCCCCCATGCGTACCCTGGTTCCCAGAGCAGCATATAACAATTTGATCCAGGTTATATACTTTGGGTCAAGCCACCTTCACCAGTACCTGCTATAGGCATTCTCTGTCCACTGAGTCGAAAAATTGTTCAATGTCCAAAAATGCTAGCATGTAGTCATTAATTTCCTGACAAGTGGTGGGCTACTAGTGCCTCACGAATGGTGTTTGGTAGATTTCCCTTCTGGAGAGCCTCCAGTTATACTTCTAATAGTTTTTCTACAACTAGATCCCAATACTTAAGATATAATTCAGTCAAGAGGTCATCACCTCCTGGTTATTTAGCTTTAGTCAGGCTTTTAATGTTGGCCAGAATCTCATCTTGACGGATGGGTTCCTCAAGTGAGCTGTCTGTGTCAGTCAGGCATGGAAGAGCTATTCTAGTTAAAGTGACCCCATGGTCACTGGCGTCATCATCCCATACTGCATAAGTTGCACTGAGATGGGCATGGAAAGTCTTATTAATGGCTATCTGGGAATGAACTAGACTTCCCCAGTTTTCCGAAGCAGCAATACTAGTCCCCTACCCTCATCTTATTTAATAAGATGGGCTAGCATCACTCCTGTTTTATCCTCTTCTGCATGCAACCTCTGGAGGTGTGCCTTATATGTGTACTTTTCAAGTCTATGCCAATTGACTAGCAAGTCTTTACATGTTTAGCTCCATTCCACAAGTTTAGACTGTTGTGTCGGGAGCTCCTTTTTGAGGTCGCCCAGATGTGACTCCCAGCAAGTAAGGTCTCTCTCCAATTGTGTTCCAACCCCATGTGATGTCTTGAGACGCCTGTGATAACTACCTTCATGGCTTTCCAGTCAAAGTTCTTCCTGCACTTGCCCAGTTCTCAATAGAGTAGTGCGTTAGTGCCTCCCTGATATCTGCCTCAAATGTGAGGGTCCGTGAGTGCTTCCGCTCTGTGTCGCTAAAGTGGGACCGCTGGATTGGGGAATGCTCTGACCAATATCGGGCCTAGTAAGAAATATCCTTTGCATCCTGCACAAGTTTGGATAATCATAGAGAATAGTGTAGGTGACTGTACGTCCCTATTGCAGGCGTATAGCAGGAGTACGTCCTAGTGTCAGGGTGTCTATCTCTCCAGTAGCCTCCATCATGTTTATTAGTGTTCTTGTCATGATTGGTTTGGTATGAGCTTTTGGTGGTGTGCGATCAATTGACCAATTAAGGGAACAATTACAACTCCCCTGCTAAGATACTAATGGTTGCCAGGTATGGCCCTGCAGCTACTGTTACTCACTGATAATCAGCAGCACAATAATTATTAGGAACATACACATTCACCATGAACAGCTCATGCCCATCCAAGGTACCAAACAAGATTGCATAGCACCCTTTTGGATCAATTACATGTCCTTTATGATGAAAGGGAACCCCCGGGAAATAATGACTCCACGCGGCAATCCTGAATATGAGGATGTGTACAGTGGTCCCCTCCATCTCTTCCAAAGGCTAGAAATGTAGTACCCCAAAAGCATGTTATAAACTTAAACACGTCATCCAGCATTATCATGCAGCACCAGATCCAACAAACACTCAAATCTCCAGAACAGGACCGCCCACCACAGCCTCACAATGCCCAGCCAAGGCAGCCACCAAACATTTGACAGATGAGAACAATCCGTTCTCCATACTGTAAGAAGTGGCTCTGTATATACTATACCAAAATGAGGTGTAGTGTGCACAGAGTCCAGTGGATCCCCAGAGGCTTTACAAAGGCTATGTCAAAAATACTAATGCTCTCTTTTGTGGTACTGTGGTCGAGCAGTTAAGCTATATGCCTATAGCTTGACCCTGTCACCAGGCAGGTCGCTCCCCCCATCTGCCATGCAGCCCCCTGTGGGTTGAACCTCCGTTGCCGCTTTTGCCGCCTGACTACTCGCTCCCTTTTTTCTGTACCCCTGCGCTTGGCTTCTGTGCCACTTCGTTTTTTCATTCTGTGCCCCTGTGTTTTGCTTTCTGTACCCCTGTGCTCTGTTGTCCCTCTCCCGCCGTCTTTTCCCGCAGTTTTTTCCCCAGGTTTTCCCCTGGTTTTTCCCTCACCGCTGAGCCCCTGCTGCCCCGCCCCCTTCACTCCCATTGGCCACCCCACTCCCACCTCACAGATGCTCCTCCCTCCCTCTGCCCTCATATGGAGGCCGCGAAGCGCCGCGCCTAAGGCAAGCCCGTCTGCGCCTGTCCGCGCCTGGACCGCACCTAGCACCAGAACCCCTGGAACCCGCAACGCCAGACTGCACTACGACGCAAGCACCCTCCACGCACTCAACACCAGACGAGACCACTCCTGCTACCGGGCCACCCCGAAATGCACCCAGGGGCCTTTCACCTGCCGGAACTGCAGATTCACCAGCATCCAACCCTCCACACCTCCAGCCAGAGAACGCAACCACCTCCGCTGCATCCTCCTCAACACCCAATCCGCTCGCAAGCACGCCATCGAACTTTGAGACCTCCTAGGCTCCACCGCCCCGACGTCTCCTTCCTGACGGAGACCTGGCTGAACGCCACCTCAGCACCAGACATCGCCATAGCCATCCCACAGGGCTACAAGATCTCCTGCAGATACCGCACCAACGGAGTGGGAGGAGGAATCGCCATCATCCACAAAGACTCCATCAAAATCTCAACGAACACCGATGACACCCTCACCACCGCCGAGCACATGCACTTCCAGATCCACACCGACCCCAACACCACCCTCAGAGGAACTCTCATCTACAGACCTCCCGGACCCCGCCCACAGTTCAGTGACACCATCACAGACCTCATCAGCACCCACACCCTCGCTTCCATGGACTACATCCTACTCGGGGACCTGAACTTCCACCTCGAGAACAACGACGACGCCAACTCCACCGCCCTGATCGCCAACCTCGGACTCAAACAGCTCGTAACCACACCCACTCACGCCGCTGGACACACGCTCGACCCCATCTACTCCGCAAGCCCCCACGTCTCCTTCAACCACACCACCCAACCACACTGGACCGACCACAGATGCGTCCACTTCACCTTCAGAAAACCCACCACACACCACCGCACCTAACAGCTACCACGGCGCTGCTGGGGCAAGGTCACCGAGGACCAACTGACTACCGCCCTTGCCCTGAGACCACCCACCGACCCAGACACCGCAGCGACCAACCTCACACAGTGGATCAACGACTGCGCCAACACCCTTGCCCCTCTCAAGACTTCTACAACCACACCAACAAGAAAGCCGCCTGGTTCAGCGAGGACCTCTGGATCTCCAAACACACCTGTCGGAAGCTGGAGAAGAAATGGCTCCACAACCGAACACCAGACAACCACACAGCCCTCAAGAGCGCCACCTGCAGACACCACCAACTCATCAGGACTGCCAAGAAGACCGCCTTCAAGGACCGCCTAGACAACAACGCTCACAACACCAAAGAGCTCTTCAGCATCGTGAAAGAACTCTCCAACCCCAGCTCCATCACCAACGACATCCCGCCATCTCAAGACCTGTGCGACTCCCTGGCCACCTTCTTCCACCACAAGATCACTGACATCCACAACAGCTTCAACCCCGACCCCCCCCCCCGCACCCACCACTGAGTCCACCACCCCTGCGACTACCACTCGCACTAGTTGCCTGACCGTCTGGTCCAGCGTCAGCGACGAAGACACCATCAAAACCATGAACTCCATCCACTCCGGATCCCCATCGGACCCCTGCCCTCGCCACGTATTCAACAAAGCCAGCGCAGCAATCGCGCCCCACCTCCGCAAAACAATCAACTGTTCCTTCGAGACAGCAACCTTCTCAGAAAGCTGGAAGCACGCAGAGATCAACGCCCTTCTGAAGAAGCCCAAGACGACCCCAAGGACCTCAAGAACTTCCGGCCCATCTCCCTGCTCCCTTTCCTGGCAAAAGTGACCGAGAAGATTGTCAACAAACAGCTGACCCGCTACCTCGAAGTCAACAACATCCTGGACCCGTCCCAATCCGGTTTTTGCAGTAACCACAGCACCGAGACCGCCCTCATCGCCGCCACTGACGACATCTGGACCCTGATGGACAAAGGAGAAATAGCCGCCCTCATCCTCCTGGACCTATCAGCAGCCTTTGACACGGTCTGCCACCGCACCCTATCAGCACGCCTCCATGACGCCGGTATCCAAGAGAAGGCCCTGGCGTGGACCACATCCTTCCTCTCCGGCAGAACCCAGAGCGTCCGCCTCCCACCCTTCCGCTCCAAAACCACTGAGATCATCTGCGGCGTCCCACAGGGATCCTCCCTCAGCCCGACACTGTTCAATATCTACATGGCCCCCCTTGCCCACCTCGCCCGACAACACAACCTCAACATCATCTCCTACGCCGACAACACCCAGCTGATCATATCCCTCACCGGAGATCCCCACACCGCCAAAACTAACCTCCACCGAGTAATGAAGGCCGTAGCCGACTGGGTGACGGACAGCAGACTGAAGCTGAACTCAGACAAGACAGAGGTCCTAATTCTTGGACCCACCCCATCAGCCTGGGACGACTCTTGGTGGCCCACGTCACTCGCCACGGCCCTGGAACCCATGGACCACGCACGCAACCTGGGGGTCATCCTCGACTCCACTCTCTCCATGACCAGGCAAGTCAACACCGTCTCTGCGTCCTGCTTCAACACCCTCCGTATGCTCCGCAGGATCTTGAAATGGATCCCCCTCGACACGAGAAAAACCGTTACCCAGGCACTCATCACCAACAGACTTGACTACGGGAACGCCCTCTACTCAGGAACTACAAACAAGCTCCTGAGATGACTCCAACGCATCCAGAACGCCTCGGCCCGACTCATCCTCGATGTCCCCCGCGGCAGCCACATCACACTCCACCTGAGAGGCCTGCACTGGCTCCCCGTCAACAAAAGGATCACCTTCAAGCTCCTGATCCACGCACACAAAGCACTGCACAACATCGGACCCACCTACCTCAACAACCGACTCAGCTTCCACACCCCCACCCGAAGCCTCCGCTCAGCCAACCTCGCCTTCGCCACAGTCCCCCGCATCTGAAAAACCACTGGCGGTGGCAGATCCTTCTCCTACCTCGCCGCCAAGACCTGGAACACTCTCCCCACCATCCTACGACAGACCCAGGACCTGCTGGCCTTCAGAAGTCTCCTCAAAACCTGGCTCTTCGACCAGTAGCACCCCCCCTCCCCAGCACCTTGAGACCCTTGCGGGTATGTAGCGCACTTTACAAATGCAGTGATTGATTGATTCATTGATCAGAGGGTAGTGCTAAGCATCTGTTGTAACCACACAGTCAAGAAATGAGGTACACACTCAATGACTAATTCCAGGCCAATTTTTTATGTATATTATTTCTAAAACCAAAAGGATCTTTGTTGCAGGTAAGTAAACGTTCAAGTATCAAATAAACTTTGTTTAGAATTCATGGGTAAAATGGTTTACAGGTCAGTAATAATTTTCATTTTCAAATATTAAGACAGTGCAATCCCTCATAGAAAGTAATGTGATCCTAGGGGAGGAAAAGTAACAACACAGTTTGGAGGTAGGTACTCGACTTATGAGCTCAGCCTCCGGTGGTTAAGGTGTCCACAGGGCAATTTTTAGGAAGACACCAAGGGTCCACCAACAGCAACAAGGAGCTGGCCAGGTGCAGAGGACAAAGTTGGTGTTGGGCGCCCAATTGAATCCTATGGAGACAGGGGGGCACGCAGAAAGAAACGACTTGCAGGTAAGGACTCTCAACGTCAGGGCACAGACATGAGTGTTAGATCAGCACAGGGGGGGGGGGCAGAGGTCAGCACCAAACACACCCTCAGGGGCACAGGGGTGGCCGGGTGCAGGGTGCAAACAGTGTTGGGCGCCCTACGCTTTTCAAAGGGGGAACCGTGAGGGTCACAAAGATGCTGCAGGCATGGTCTGGGGAGCCGACTGAAGAAAACCAACTGTTGGACAGGAAAGCAGAGAGTACGCTGGATGTTGCTGGACTGTTGATTGTGTTGCCAGGGGGCTGCAAGGGTACTTTTAGGAGTCTGGAAATCTTCAACGGATCCGGTTGGGGTCGGGGGGGGGTGTTCTGGATATAAGCTGTAGGCATCAGTGTTGGTCAGGAGAGGTCAACCAGGGTGAGCTTGAGGTCGAAATTGCCTGGGGACTCTCTTGTGTCTGTTGTGCTACCTGGACTCTGGCCCTGTGCATCCGGTGCAGAGTGGGAAGGATGCGCGGATCCGGGGCAGTTCGGGAGTCCTTCTTGGATGTTTCTTTGTGGACAGGGCCGCTGTCCTGTGGAGGTCCTTGAGTAACCAGGCAGTCCTTTTGGGGTTTGTAGAGGTTGCTGGACCTGCAGGACAGGTCGTCTTCTTCTAGCATGATCTTGAATCTGCAGACAGGCCGATAGGACTGGGGCCAAGCCAGTCATCTGGAGTCTTCTCTGCTGTTGCTGCTCCTAAGTCCTTCTTCTTGCTAGCTCACCAGAAATGTGAAGAGCAAGGTTCAGGGGTGCCCCAAAAGACTAAATTTAGGGGAGTTACAGGGGCCAGAGGGCTGGAGACAATGACCACTGTCCCTGTGGGTGGCTACACCCTTCCTGTGCCCACTCCCTTTGGGGATAGAGGCACATTCAGAATCAGAATAGTATCAGAATATGTAAAGCACAACAGTGCATGTCCTACCTTTGAAATACACTGCACCCTGCCCATGGGGCTACCTTGGGCCTACCTTAGGAGTGACTTACATGTAGTAAAATGGAAGGTTTGGGCCTGGCAAGTGGGTACACTTGCGAGGTCAAATTGGCAGTGCACAACTGCACACACAGACACTGCAGTGGCAGGTCTGAGACATGTTTACAGGGCTACTCATATAGGTGGCACAATCAAGGCTGCAGGCCCACTAGTAGCATTTGATTTACAGGCTCCAGGATCCCATAGTGCACTTTACTAGGGACTTGTCAGTAAATCAAATGTGACAGTCATGAAAAACCAATTACCAATATCTTTTAGACAGAGAGCACTTGCACTTTAGCACTGATTTGCAGTGATAAAGTGTCCAGAGTATCAAAACCAGCAAAAACACATTACAGCACAGGGTCCAAAAAAAGAAGGTCAAACGCAAAAAGTACAGTGAAACCACACCAAGAGCTGCCAGGTCTAACAGGGACAAAGCCTGCTGTAGGTGGAGGTGCTTCACACTCTTCCCCTCCACTCCTTGCAGGAACTGCAACACTTGACAGTGAGCCTCAAAGGCGCCTGCCTCAGGTTACACTGCCTCAGAGCATTCTAGTTAGTGGAGATGCCCTCCCCCCCCGATCAAGCCCCACTTTCGGCGGCTGGTCCGGTGGGAAAGTTAGTAAACACCAGGAGGTGTGCCCATCCCAGCTAGGACCACCCCTAGGGTACCCAGAGCTGAGGTGGATCCCTACGGGCAGAATTCTCCATCTTGTTCTGGAGGATGTTAGCCAATAAGGTTAGGAATGTGTCTCTATCTTGCCCTGCGCCAGACACACACTAGGGGGTTAGATACTGTAGTGTGTGAGGGCAAGCACAGCACTTTCAAGTTGGGATGTTTGTGAATTAATTTTTAGACAGTGACACAGAGAGAGATGAGGTGTGTACTGCATATCGTGACAAGTCTTCCTGAGCTAGAGTGGGAGGGAGGAGATGACACATGCACTTGAAAGGGCTGTGCTTGCCCTCACACACTACAGTCTCTAACCCCCTAGTGTGTGTCTGGGGCGGGGCAAGAAAGAGGCAGGGTCTTGTGCACTACACAGACTTCCATTTGAAGTTTGCCTACTGTAAAGGCAGAAATGAGTACAAGTAGTGATCCAGAGACCCCAGACTTTCAGATTACTTTCTGTGTCAAGAGGAACCTCTGCCAAGGAGAAGAGCTTGATGCTTGAGGAGGACATGTTACCCTGCCCATTGCTTTGCTGTGCTGGCATGCTGCTACTGCTTTGCCTTAAGAGGGAAAGGACTGGACTTTGCTTTCTGAAATCCTGCTTGTGAAGTTTCTCCAAGGACTTGGACTGAGCTTGCCGCCCTGTTCTGAAGTCTCAGGGACAGCAAATACTTCATCTGTCAGTGCCTAGGCTTTTCTGTTGAGTCCTGACTTGTAAAGTGGTAACAAATCCAGTCCCTGGGCCCTTAGAAGCTGAAGCTGATAACCTGTGGGGGAAATCCAAGCACTGCTGTGTGCGCATCAGAAAAATCGACACAGCGCCTGTCCCGCAAATGAAAATTTGAGGCAGTGCCTGCCTGGCAGCCGTTGAATCGATGCAGCGCCTGTTCTCAACATGACCACTTTGCACAGCGTGTTGGAATTTTCCTCACATTGACCCTGGGTGTCAAAATCTACACCATCACCACACGGACCTGAGGCTCCTTGTCTGGAAATCGACACATCCCTTCCCTGCGAGAAAAGAATCCACGCATTGCTTGTCCGGTGGAGAAAGAATCGACGCACAGTCTCATTTGCGCATAAGGAATTGACGTATCACTTGCTTTTCAGACACACGCTAGTCTGTGCGGCTTTATTTTTGACGCATACCAGGTACTTTGTGCTAAAACAACACATCTTTTGCTTTCTATGGGTTAATACTCATTTTGCTTTAGAAAGTCAAATCTTTCCTTGTGTATTTTGGATTTTTGTTGTTTTGGGCTTGTTTGATTTAGATGAATATTGCCTATTTTTCTAATCTGGTGTGGATTCCTTTTGTGGTGTTCACTTTTACTATGTGTGTTGATACAAATGCTTTACAGGTTGCCTCTGAGATATGTCTGACTGCTTTTGCAAGCTTCCAAGGGAGTGAGCAGGGGTTATTGAGCTGTGTATCTCCCTTACACTAACTAGAGTGAGGGTCCCTACTTGGACAGGGTGTAAACTGACTGTCAACTAGAGACCCCATTTCTAACAGTCCCTGATCCAAGGGAGTACAAAGGATCCCACCCCACGGGGTCAGTAACTGGTCTATTAGTGGCAGGCTGGCATACACCTTGAGACCCTCAGGGGTGAGTAGCCACGCTTTACAAATACTGATTGATTGATTGAGCCCTACACTAGAGGGATGGGTGAAATACAGGGGGCATCTCTCTGTGTGCATTTGTCTATAAATCCAACTCTGGCATCAGTGTGGGTTTATTGTGCTGAGATGTTTGATACCAAACTTCCCAGTCTTAAGTGAATCCATCATTGAGCTATGGAGTTCGTAATGTCAAACTCCCAGCACATGTACTCAATATGACCACACTGAACTTACAGGGTCTAAGGATGGACTTAGACACTGTAAGGGCATATTGCTCATGCAGCTATGCCCTCACTTGTGGTATAGTGCACCGTGCTTTAGGGCTTTAAGGCCTGCTAGGAGAGCGACTTACCTACGCTACTGGCAGTGGTTTGTGGACATGACACCCTGTGAGAGATACCATGTCAACTTTTACTTTGTCTCCCCACCAACACACACAATCTGCAATGGCAGTGTGCATGTGTTTAGTGACGGGACCCTTAGTGTGGAACAATACAATGCTGCAGCCCTTAGGGACTCTCCCTGGTCGCAGGGCCCTTGGTACCGCTGGTACCTTTCACAAGGGACTTGGCTGTGTGCCAGGGGTGTGTCAATTGTGCAACCAATGGTACTGCTTAAGGAAAGGGCACAGGTGCCATTAGGCCAAAGCACTCCAGCAACTCCCCCTTTGCCCAAACCCCTATGAATTCCTATTGGTCGTACTGGAACAGTAATAACTTTTCATATGCATGTAGTCCACCCCACTTTATATGATAACCACTTTGGTCTTCAGTGATTTATTCTCTCAAAGTGAGAAAGAAGAAAAAACTACACTTATATAAACTTCCCCACACATATATGAATTAACAATATTTTTCACACCCCCACGCAGAAGGGTCTTACTCACTGTTTCAGGAATATCCATTATGAGGAACCCACAATAGTGTTGTCACTGACTGTACTCGGATCACTGCAGTGCCATTGTAATGAATTCTGGGAAACCAGCGCCCCACCCTCATCCATAAGGGTGCCATCCAGACAGACAACAATTTGGCCCTTCATGCTGGAGGTACCCCATACCGTTGATCATTTTTTCTATTTCATTAGTCTGGCTGAATGTCCTGGTGCATTCATGACATCTATGTCTTCCCTCGTCAACTTCAGGCTTGGGTAATGCACGTAGCCAGTTGTTTGCCTCCTCAGATGTGAAAAAGAAAGACTTTCCCCTCATAGACCACCCTTAACTTCATGGGAAACATTAAACTTTCCTAAGTTGCGGTCTCTCGGGTGCTTTTTAACCTGTATAAAAGTTTTGCTTTGTTTTTGCACTTTTTGGATGTTGTCTGGGAATATTGAAATTGGCGTCCTGCAAATATGTGTGGGGGGGAGGAGGTGTGCATGGACCTGACATGTCATAACATGGCCTCATACCTGAAATTGAAAAGGTCCGCTATAAGGGCATGCGGCGATGTACCTGGCCTGGGTGGGGCATCAGTGCCCGTTGGGCTCGCTCCACTATGAGAAATATTGAAATTCTCTTATGGAGCAGGGTACCGGTTATCCAGTTCTCCAGGAATAATTTCACCAATCGTCCTTCTGCCTTTTCTGGAAATTCTATAAATCAGAGGTTATTTCTCCTGGACCTCCCTTCGGAGTCTTCTACCTGTTCCTCCATATGCACTGTAAATTTTTGTAGTGAGGACACTGTCTCTAGTAACAAGGTCATATCATGTTGCAGCACACATTTTCCTCCGGGACCCTGACCCAGTCTCCCACATTTTGAAGATCCATTCGCAGGAGATTCTCATCAAAAGTCACTGAATTAATTTTAGTGGCAAGCTCAGTACGGGAGCCGTTAATGGCTGCCATCACATCTGACAGTAAAGGTGACAGGACTTGATCTGTAATATCACTGGGGCGGGGTTTGGGATTTTTAGTGCCCCTGTCTTTTGGTGGATCCACTGCCATAACGGCTCGGGTGAAACTGATAATTTTAATGGACTTACCAGTCTGTGCAGCTTTGTCCTTTACCATGGTCAGTGAAGCTGGGGCCAGGGGGCCGCAGTCATCCACAGCTATTTAGCTGTTTGGTCCCTGCATAATTGTCTATTATTGGAGAGGTAAAGTTGAAAAAAAAAAATATACAATCACCCCAGACACTAGGAGGCAGCCTTCCACACAGAGTGCCCTCCGCTTATCTCTGATTATGCCTTCCCGTCTCAAAAGGGGATATTTCCACCAAGCGGGGTCATCCCCCATGAGATCCAGGAATATGGCGTGCTGTGCAAGGCAACAAATAGCCCCTCCAGACCCACTGTGGCAACACCACAAGATAAATCACTTGGCCCCACAGACGGAAAAAGGTGTCACCAAAGGGCAAAGGATCCCAAACAGTGGTAACAGCTGGCCCTCATCTACCCCTCCAGTGACTGAGAAGGCGGTCAATGTGCCCAGGGCCCCAGGCTGACAAAGTCCTAAGAGCTGCTTGGCACCAGAATGTCATCAACTCGCCCTCATTTACCAGGCTACCAACCAGTGTTTGGCCGCGCTCCCCAGAGTCCTCATCTAGTGCTGGGCTTTCTTCAGCAGGGCTGTCTCTGAGTTTCGGTCACTGCATGGGGCAGGCTGCACCACTTGTCAAGGCCACCCACAGCTCCCTGGGTGTTCAGCATTCTAGCAGAGGGAGCCTTGACCCCTCTCCCCTATTATACGGGCTGGGGGGGGATGGCCCCAAATTAGGGCAGATAGTCCAGGATATGAGCAATGGTCGGCAGGAGCTCCAGAGAGGGTAACTAGTCAGCCATCTTGGTTGAACACGTCCCCCAGGAAAGTTTAAAGTTGTAGATATGTAGTGGTGTTGATGGAGTGCTAAATTTTGAACTTAAATTTCAGATGAAATGAGAAAGGTACATATCGTAGGACGACTTCATGACATATCAGAAGTTACCTGCATGCTTGAGTGATTTTAGATGTAAAAAACATTTGGTTTCTAAATGCATCTTTTCCTTGTTCTGCCACCACCCCTTTGTATCTACCATGAAGGATTAACAATTAGTGAAGAGTGGTAAAATGTATGCATTGATTAAGCATGAATTGTTACTTTTTACAATTGGATGTTGTGCTTGTTTTACTGTGTACCTGCCTATATTATACCAGTTCTATGTACTTGCAGTGGAAAAATCTGAAAGAAAAACTATGACATTGTCTAATCTTCAGATGTTGGAGCAAAACTAGTGATTTCCTACTCCTATAATTCCACTAATGTGTTTATTCCTGGTAACTGACAAATTACTTAATTTGAAAAACTACAAATGGAGTTACATATTCATGAGATGGGTAACAACAAGATTTGCTGCAGCTTGTTCTTACAGGATGGTAGTATGAAAATATTCTTTGGTTGCTACATTGCAAGCAAATGTCTGAATTGTGTAGACCCTGGCTGCCAAGGAGTGGAATGCCCTCCCACTACAGCTCCTCGCCACTGAGGACATCCAGATCTTTGAGTGACTTCAAAATCTGGCTCTTCGGGTCTACGTTCTAGGCTCCCTTGTTAGTATGGGATCAGCCTTTACTGCCAGTTCCGGACGCTCCTTGAGTAGCTGTTGTGCTCTACAAATCCCTTAATATTAGTAATCACAATAAGTAATTTCTGTTTGCCTCTTAAGCGGTAGTGCAGTTAAGTGTCCTAGAAGGGGTGGTGGTGGTAACTGTAGGATTCCTCCACAAGTAGAGAATGGTATATGATGGTAGAGAAGAATGGTAGAGACGAGACTGCTAGACTGGATCAGCTTCTTAAAAGGATATGATGTGCTAATGTGATTGGTTGGGTGATAGATTTGCTAGCCAGGAAACTGACATCCATAACATTAAAGACATTTGATGGTTGGCTAAATTTTCATTCTTGTCCTCTGTCAGTGCCGTATTGTGACTCAAATCTAGGTGGAAGCGTTCAACTTCAGTCAGAGATCCACAGATTCCTACAGTAGTGTGGTGAACATTTCTCTTAGAATGCCTAAGTGGTCACTAAGTTGCATTTCCTTGCATAGTCAGACGTCTGTAGCATCCTTGAAATATAGTATGCCTCAAGGTTGACGTCCATCAAGGTCAAAGAGTGCTACGGCACTTCGTGCTGCCTCAATGTTTAGATCATGGATCTGTGATTTGGGTTCTGTGTAGTTGCTTGTGTGGGCATATCACTGTCAACTTTCACACAGTATATTTATTTACAAATAGAAACTCGTAATTTGTTCCCCATTAGACCTCGCATCTCTGTATCATTCGAAGTTCTAAATATACATAAAGGCTTGAATTTCTTGTTGTAAAGTGGCTTAGATGAGGGTCTGAAATACATTTTTCACTCGCTGTCTTGCCTGCCTGAGTGCAATACTCGTGATCACCATTCTTATTGTTTTACATAGAATATTTAACATTCAGTCTCAGGTGACCAAATGGCGTAGGAAAGTATAGGTGTATATCATATACATATACTGTACAATCTAAATTTGTGTATAACATTGGATGCATATTTTTATGTAGCATGCAGTAATTTTTTTTGTAAAGATTCTGCTTTTCTTCCCACTACTGGTTTATTCAAATTCATCTTCATTACTTTTGCTTAGGATAAGCGCCAGCTGCTGCAAATCTCAGTGGGGGTGGGGAGGGACAAAGGGGATGGGGAAAGAACAGAAATAAAAAAATAAGACGCTTACCTTCCACTGCTGCTGGCTCTTGCCACCTTGCTCATTGCTTCTCTTCTTGTAGTGTCACTTTGACACTAGCACAGGCTTCCCAGCAATCCTGGTGCTGCTTTTATGCTAAAGCTAGTGTCAGGAATGGTCTGAGTGGTGGTGACTGCCACTCGGACACAGCCCTGTGGTCTGTGCACAGCCAGGCTGGAGAAACCTAAGTGTGCATGTGTGTTTGGCCATCCTGAGACAGCCGGCCAAACACACCTGCACTCTTAGAAGCACTCTGTACTCCTACTCCTACTCCTCTCCCACTTCCCGTGACCCAGCCCCACCCCTCCCTGTACTGCTGGCTGAGCCAGCAGATGAAAAAAATGGTGGTCTTGAAGCTTTCTATAGAAGGTCGTTTGCATGACACCCAGTTATTCTTTTGTTTTGTAGAGACGTGGCCCATGTTTCAGACTTTAATTATTTTGAAGTAACCAGTTATATTTATTTTTTGTTTTCAATTAGTAGAGACCTGACTACAGTCTGAAAATCCTGCTTGTTGAATAATCTGCCAGAAACAGCAGCTTCACAAAAAGTAAACAACAAGCATTTGCAATGCAATTGGCCTTGCATTTGTGAGAGTTAGAGCTATTGGTGCTGTAAATTGGATGTACAGGTGCCACAGCAACCCTCCCAGTCCTGTTGCTTCAAGACAGAGGACCCAAAGCCGCCATCTTAAGATTGTTTTAGCCTCATTCCTACAAGACTGGCTGTGATACCCTAGAGATGCAACCCTTTCTAGTGTGTTAAGGTAGACTTTTATAGTAGCAAACAAGCCAAAAAGAGGCGCCTTCATGGCATTTAACCCAGAGAGTGAGGGGGTCCAGAGAGTTAGGAGCAAAGAAAAAATACATTTATTTGTGTTAAACTTGTAAAGGAATTATTCCTCTACTTTGGTAATACCAGCCTAAATTTTAAAAACATTGACTGTATACAAAGAGAATAACACAAGAGGCAGCTTAACTGCAAAAAAATTATGGCGATTTTATTAAGAATGGCACCTGCTTTGCAGCGCTATGAACTGGCAGAACCTGTATTACCAAGCGCTATATATATTTTGCCAACAAACCTCCTATTACATGCAGAGAGTTCCCGGACACCAAATGGAAATCCAAAATGCTTTATTCACCAATGCTTCCTCCCAGAACAACGCGTTTCAGCCGTAGCATTGATCACGTAACATTTGAGTGTCTCACAAACCAACTATATACCACACCCAGTATACACATAAGGACAAAAATAAAAGAAGGACTATCCGGTTACCCAACTATCCCACAGTGTGCAAGTATCAGCACCATCTTGGAATGTCTAGAATGGCCCATAGGCTATACCAAAATTGATCTTATGATTGCAAAATTATCCACATTATTTACTCACTTTGTACATAAATTAATTAAATTCCTTATGATAATTTGAATAACTTTCATATTGCATATAAAATATTAAATGTGAAAAATAGGTTAAAAAAAAAAAAAAAACTTTGTATTTCCAAAATGGCCACAGGATAAGGTGTTGAGAAGCAGTGGTTATTTGCACATCTCTGAATTCCGGGATGCCCATGCTAGCATGTGAATTACAGGACGTCTTTTTTTATACACTGTCTTACATTTTGAAGGAAAAAATGTAGAGAAAGAACAGCAAAACAAGTGTTATTGCCCCTTGTCTGTGTTCCCCCAAGTCTCACGATAAAAATGGTACCTCACTTGTGTGGTTAGGCCTAGCGCCCACAACAGGAAATGCCCCAAAACACAACGTGGACACATCACATTTTCACAAAGAAAACAGAGCTGTTTTTTGGAAAGTGCCAAGCTGTGGATATTGGCCTCTAGCTCACCCGGCACCTAGGGAAACCTAGCAAACCTGCGCAGTTTTGAAAACTAAACACCTAGGGGAATCCAAGATGGGGTGACTTGTGGGGCTCTCACCAGGTTCTGTTAACCAGAATCCTTTGCAAACCTCAAAATTTGGTCAAAAAAAGCACTTTTTCCTCTCATTTTGGTGACAGAACGTTCTGGAATCAGAGAGGAGCCAAAAATTTCCTTCCACCCAGCGTTCCTCAAATCTCCCTATAAAAATGATACCTCACTTTTGTGGGTAGTCCTACTGCCCGCAAAAGGAAATTTCCCAAAATACTATCTGGACACATCAAAATTATCAAAATTATCAAAACTACCTGTTTTTGCGGGGGGCACCTGCGTTTTTGGTCCTGGGCTCAACAGCCATCTAGGGAAATCTACCAAACCCAGACATTTCTGAAAACTAGACACCTGAGGGAGTCCAGGGAGGTGTTACTTGTGTGGATCCCCCAATGTTTTCTTACCCAGAATTCTCAGCAAACCTCAAATTTAGCTAATAAATCAAATTTTTCCCACATTTCTGTGTGGGATCACCACACCGGGACAAATTTCATACCACCCAACGTTCCCCTCAGTCTCCCGGTAAAAATGATACCTCATTTGTGTAGGTGGCCAAGTGCTTGTGACAAATTGAGGGGGAACCAAAGCTGGTCCCAAAGTTAGTTTGGAAAAAAAACATTTTTAGGCTGACAAGTGCAGCACAATTTGTATTGGTATAGATGAAACAATGTTGGGTGGTAGGAATTTTGTGGATTCCTGCAGATTCCGGAAGGTTCCATCACAAAAATGTGGGAAAAATGTGATTTCCAGCAAAGTTGGAGGTTTGCAGGGCATTGTGGGTAAGAAAATAGTGCGGGTGCATGTGAAGCACACCACCATGGAATCACCCAGATGTTTAGTTTTCAGATGTGTCTAGGTCTTGTGGATTTTTTTTACATGGCAGCGTCCCAAAGTCCATAAAGTGCAGCTCTCACCATTCCAAGTGGGACGATTTTGAAAGTTAGCCAAGCTCTCATGATCCAAATGTAAAACCAAAACCCAAAATAATCAAATGTCTTCTTGCTTGCTGTGGGATAAGATGTTTTAGAGTGCGGGGAGAGCTGAAAGACCGTTACCCCCTTCTGTTGGGGTGGGGGCATTACCAGGCCCATACTGGTTGGTAACCACCACCCCACTTTTTTTTTTTTTTTTTTTTTTTTTTTTTTATTCCCTGGAATCTAGTAGACTTTCTGCCCCCCCAGGGGTGTGTGGATCAGGGGTAATTGCCCCATCTGCCCACTGGTGGGCAGAACAACTTTGGCCCCATTTATTTGGGGTGGGGGTATGGCCATACCCTCACCCTCCTATTTTGGAGAAAATAAAAACTTCCCTGGTCTCTTCCATAAATAGGCCTATCTGCACCCAAGGGGGGCAGATATGGCCAACAGTAATGTGTAATGGGGAGCGACCCTTACCCAAGGGGCTGCCACCTAAAGAAAACACAAATATGCACACACACCAATCACTGCCTAAGTGGTTTCTGCCCCCCCCCCCCCCCCCGGGGCAGATCGGCCTAATAACAATAGCCCGATCTGCTCCCGGGGGGGTGGTAGAAATGGCCTAAAATAAATTTGACCCCCCAGGGAGCGACCCTTGCATAAGGGGTCGCTCCCCTTGCGTGAACAGAAACGGTCTAAATACAATTTGCCCCCCAGGGGAGCAACCCTTGCCTAAGGGGTCGCTCGCCACGTCTAAAAAACAAAATAACAACAAAATAATACCTGGCGCTAGAGGTTTCTGCCCACCCTGGGGCAGATCGTCCTAATAACAATAGGCCAATCTGCCCCCCGGGGGGAGCAGAAATGGCCTAAAAAAAATTTCCCCCCCCCCGGGGAGCAACCCTTGCCTAAGGGGTCACTCCCCTTCTGTGAATTCGCCATCAAAAAAACTCCCTGGTGTCTAGTGGTTTCTGCCCCCCTTGGGGACAGACTGGCATCATAAAAATAGGCTGATCGTCCCCCAAGGGTGGCAGAAATGGCCTCTAGCCTAAGGGCAAGACACCAAAAAAATGAAACAAAAAATGATCCTTGGCGCCTAAGATCGGCCTACCAACAATAGGCAGGAAAGGCCTTGAAAAATGATGCCCTCCCTCCTGGGGAGCGACCCTTGCCCAAGGGGTCGCTCCCCTCATACCGTTTTCCTTTTAAAAAATAAGTCCCTGGTGTCTAGTGGGCACTTCAGAAGCCAGATCACTTTACGATCTGGCTTCTGAAATGCTCTGAGAGACTTCAAAGGGAAGGGAATTTCTTTCCTTCCCTCTGAAGCCTCTCAGGCCCCCATCACATGATCGGAAGAGAAATGCTTTGCGTTTCTTTTCCGAAGCTCGAAGGGGAAGTGGCCTCTGATGAGGTCAGTGCTCAAATGCTCGCTGACGTCATCAGACGTCACCTGGGGGGGGGGGGGTCGGGCAGAAGGGGAAGTGCTTCCCCTCTAGCCCTCCCTCTGAGCTCAGTGCCGAGGATGGAATGGTTACGTCCTCGGCACATCAGCACTGTGCAGTTGGATGTAACCATTACGTCCACGGCACAGAAGGGGTTAATATGAAACGAACCCTATATAGTCATACTTTGTAACTGTTCAGTGCGAAAGTTCAGATATGCAGGTGGAGCAGCCTATAACTAAGACAACAGTGAAGTAGCCTGTTATTGTAAATATTCATTGACAGGTTGAGTGCCAACTCTAATTGCAGTCAGTTTTGGACAGTGTGGAAGCCTGGCAGGTTGGCACTGCCAAATGGGCCAACTTGAAAGGACCAGTGTGTATGCTGTGTTTTCTGGTCCTGTCGAGTGATGGGACCACAAAAGGCACATTATTTGGCATTTTCAGTTGGCCCATCTGGCAGTGCTAGACTGGCCAAGAGGCCAATCCAACACTGAATGTAGTCGGCTGATAATTATGAATTGAATTATTTTCCAGTGTCTTTGAAGCAGCTTAGACTTTTTTGTTTTCATATTACACTGAAGATGTCTTAATATATTTACAAATGCAGTATTTTTACTAATGCTTTTCCTTCCTTCCTTCTGCACTCCTTATAGCTACAAGTACTACACCTGCAACCATGACAGTGACTCGCAAACCAGATGAAAAGGAAGGTTAGTAGACCAGGCAGCTCAACTCCTCATCTGTGGGTCATCTGCTGCTTCTCAACATTTTACATTCTAAAGTCAATTGTTCCTCCTCTCCTGTACATGACCAGTGCACCCTTGTACCTGCTTCTCACTAGTGAGATGAAATGTATGCATTTAGAGTGGCTACCTCTCTATGCAATCATGGGCACTTCCCTTGCATATTACTGACATCAACCTTTCCAACAAACACCCTACAGTTATTTTGCAGCCCCCGCCCCAATACATCAAAATGTTGCTTTGCACCTCCCTACCTTCCATTGAGGCAAGTGTCAAGAGGATACAAGTAATGAGTGACTGACAGTAGTAAATGACGGAAGGTGAGACCAACGAAATAACTGGCACCTTGGGGGTTAGATTAACCTGAAGATGAGATGGAAAAACTGGTTACAACAGTTATATAGCAAGCACTGAACGCAAGAAGTAAAACTAACTATATGAGGAAGAGTCGATAAGGGTGTGTGAGGAATGGGATGGTTTTGTGGGTTGCAGCATGGAGTTCAGTACATTGGTAGAGGAACTGGACTACAGGGACTGTGTAAGGAATGAGCCTGACATAGAAAGAGTATGGAGACAAAAAGGTTGAAAGGTTGTGGAGACAATTGGTGAAAGAGAAATTAAAGCTATAGAGTGATATGCTAAAGGAGAGGCACAATGACTAAGGACATTGCTTGGTTATTTTGTAAGTCAAGGTGTTTCATTGATTAGGGTTAATACGTGTTCTTGTTTCTGTGTCTGGTGTTATCCCAGATCTTTTGATTTTCCTTAAAAAAGAAAAAACTACACACACACACACAGAGACACACAGAGACACACAGAGACACACAGAGACACACAGAGACACACAGAGACACACAGAGACACACAGACACACACAGACACACACAGACACACACAGACACACACAGACACACTCTTTCTCTTTCTCACTTTCTCACTTTCTCTTTCTCACTTTCTCTTTCTCACTTTCTCTTTCTCACTTTCTCTTTCTCACTTTCTCTTTCTCACTTTCTCTTTCTCACTTTCTCTTTCTCACTTTCTCTTTCTCACTTTCTCTTTCTCACTTTCTCTTTCTCACTTTCTCTTTCTCACTTTCTCTTTCTCACTTTCTCTTTCTCACTTTCTCTTTCTCACTTTCTCTTTCTCTCTCTCTCTCATGCACACTCACTCTGTCTTTTTTTGGGCTTTCACCCAGCCCTCTTCATCCACTGGTCTGTTGTAATTCACATTTTCTGTAGTCCACTACCCCATGGGGCAGTGTCAAGCCACTTCAACTCTTGGCTGTCTTTCCTGTGAGTGAAAACATTCTGCTCTTTTGCAATTTAAACATCTGTAGACAAATTACTTTTCTTCGGTGCCAGGGACTACTGTGGCAATCAGTGTTATTAAACCAAAGAATATTTTAGATTTTAGTCAATATTTGGTTTGTTGCTGAGGGGTCAGAATTTCCCCAATAATAAAATGTTGCAGAGACCATGACATAACAAAACAGGCATTGAGAATACCAAAAGGCTTGTAGCCAACGCCAGACACATTGGCTTTGCCAATTCTGAATTTAAATTTGATTCATATAGAACATGCCTCTAACAAGTGGTACCAAGGGTACTCTTTGAAAAGCCAACCTTTTAAGCTGTTACAAGCCTTTGTTCACTAGGTCTGTATCTCCGATACAGTGTAAAAATATTTCATAATATTGCTGCAACCACTGAAAAAGCTTTGTATATATTCCTGTCCTGGATTTAGGAATTTGAAGGAAGGCCATGTGGGCTGACCTCAAAGCACATACTGAAGTGTCTCATCATATTTGGGATGATGGATTTAGGAACAGACTTTTATATGGCCTGGTGTGCGATTGCCATAGCTTGCAACAGTACTCTTTATTTTAGATCAAAGCCTTTGCAAACAACATCTTGGAGACATTTGTAAAGCTTCCCTAGGAATACATTCTGCCCATGGCTTAACACTGGCTTTGTGGTCTGTAATTCACATTTCCTAGCTTTCTATTTGCTGGCTCTATTTGTTTTAGGCTGTCCAGCTTGAGTTAGTCCCTTGCACTGCCCAAACCCTATTTACCGTACTGTTCAACCAGTGCTGGATTTCCGTAAACAAGCCTTTAACTCTTGTTCGTATCTTGTCACATTTACTGCGCATTCAAAGACAGAGGTCAGATATCAGGCACTGTCTTCAAGGGAGCTTGGTGTTTACTTGTATTTACTTTTATAACTCTGACTTCAAAGTGAGAGGATTTATGTTATAATTATGCTGGCTACTGGGGATGTGCTTGAGGAAGGCTGTACAATGTTATTTTTTTCTTCACACAGCAACATTTAAATGCCTTCAAATGAACCGTGCAAATATTTCAGAATATATCGGAATTAAAAAAGTACAAATTATGCACATTTTTGGTAAATCTAAAGTGCAGTGGAAACAAATATTTTAATATTATCCAAACAAATAAATACACTAGGTGACAACATTTTTTAACATTATCGTTCATGCATTGTATACTTTTAGCAGGAAAACTGTATCTGTATACATTTTATGGTCATTTCATTTGTAGATATAATGTCTTTAATGGCAGTGTTGTACCACAAAATGCATATTCCTCTCCATTCTGCACCATTCCACACTACACCACTCCATACTGCGCCACTCCAGTCTGCTCTGCATCACTCCACGCTCTATTATACGCTTCAACCTCTCTCTACACATCTCTACTCTACACCACTCTACTCTATGCCAGTGCACTCTATCCCAGACTACTATGCACTCTTTACCACTATACTGTTTGCCACTCTACTCTGCAACACTGCACTCTATGCCACTACACTGTAAGCCAATGCATTCTACTCTGTACCACTGCACTCTACACCACCCTAATCTACTCTGCACCACTGTACTCTACGGGATACCACTCCTCTCTACCTTAAACAATCTACTCTGTGCCACTACACTCTGTGCCACTGCATCACTGCACTGTACCACAATGCACTCTACACCAATCTACTCTCCACCACTGCACACTACGCCACTACTCTACTCTGCTCCAGTCAACTATACTACGCTCTATGCGAATGCACTCTTCTATTGACCACTGCCCTTTACAGCAGTCTGCTCTGCACCACTGCGCATTACACCACTGCATTCTGTCACTGCACTCTACTGTGCACCAATCTATGCTACCACACTCTAGCCACTATAATCTACTGTAAACCACTGCACTTTACGCCGCTCTCCTCTGCACCACTCCACTCAATGCAAGTGCACTATACCCTGCTCTCCCATGCATCACAGGACTCTGCCACTGAATTGTACACAACTCCAGTCTAGGCAACTCCACTCTACTCTGAATGACACTACTCTGCACCACTCTGCTCTGTGCCATTCTACACCACTCTACCCTGCACCACTCTACCCTGCTCCACTCTGCAACACTGCACTCTATGCCACTGTCTACACCACTGCTTTATGCCATTGCACCGCTCCACTCTGAAACAATCTACTCTATGCCACTCTATTCAACTCTGCACCACTGCACTTTATGCCACTGCACTCTGCTACTGTACACTATGCCACTGTGCTGTATGATACTCTACACTGCTTCACTGCACGCTACGTTACGCCACTCTGTGCTGTTCTACTCTACACATCGCTCCACCACTGCAGTCATTGCCAATGCATTCTATGCCACTCTGCTATACACCACTGCACTCTATGACGGTCTAATCTGCAACACTGCACTCTCTACCACTGCACGCTACTTTGCACCATTCTGCTCTATGCCACTCTACAGTGCATGTTACGCCACTACACTCTATGCCAGTACACTCTGAACCACTCCATTCTACTATGCACCACTACTACTGCATCACTCCACTCTATGCCACTGTGCTCTGCAACACTGCACTCTCTGCCACTCTTTTCTGCTGCCTGGCACTCTACTCTGCACCACTCTACTCAAATCTCATCCACTGTACGCCACTACACTCTATGCCACTACATTCTTCACCACTCTAATCTACTCTGCACCACTGCACTCTACAACACCGCTTTCTACCCTTGAACAGTCTACTCTACTCCACTGCAATACATGCCAGTCTGTACCACTCTGTGCACTCCATTCTGCCACTCCACTCTAATCCACTGCAATCTACCCTGCGCCACTACACCCCACTCTATTCTACACTGCTGCACTCTGTGCCACTGCACGCAATGTCAATGCGATCTACACCACATTACTCAACTGGTACACTCTATGCCACAGCATTCGACACCAATCTACTCTTCACCACTGCACTGTACGCCACTACATTCTACAACTCTACAGCACTGCAGTCTACACCACTTTACTCTGCACCACTGCACTTCTCTCTACCCTGCACCACTTTATGCCACTCTACTGCACTCGATGCCACTACACTCTACGCCACTCTAATCTACTATGCACCACTGCACTCTGAACTTCTGTCTACTTCACTCTGCTCTGCACCAATCTACTCTGCCAGTGCACTCTATCCCACTCCACTGTGCACCACTGCACTCTACATCACTGCACTCTAGCCTGAGCCACTACACTCTACTCTACACTACACTACTTCACCCTTCTAGGAAGCAATCTACTGTATTCCATTAACTCTCCGCCACTCTGCTTTGCACTATTCTGCTCTATTCCATTGCTCTCTGACACTACTCTATGTCATTGCACTCTAAACTGCAACACTCTACTCTACAGCACTCACTCTGCCACTTCACTGTATGCTACTGCACTCTGTGCCACTCTACTCCACTTTCATACCATGCAACTGCACTGTACACCATTCTAATATCGGAAAGAATAGGGCAACAGTGACATATTAGTGGCACATAACTCATGAGTTTAAGTGGTGAAAGAACTGTGGTGCTCAAAAAAGTGTGTGTGGTTATGGGCAGATACAATTCCACCCAAACCGAGTTACACAGAAAGTAGAAGAGCACTCTTCTTCTTTGTCCTCATATCATCAATACATTATAGATATACAAACACCAAGAAAATGATCTCCAGTATGTAGAACACAAGCCGTGGTCAACACAAGTACAAAGTTGAGCTAAATAGACATCCTTTACTTCACATATCAACATGCACAATTCACAAAGTCTCTTTGGATAACATTGACAAATAGTCAAAAAGCGCCAAACATCATGGTCGAACAAAGATAACAGCCGACACGTGTTGATCGTCACCCCGGAAGTCTTTAGTAGGAGTCTCTCCTCGCAGAAGGATGGGGGGTGGATATAAAGTAGGCAAGGTGATGGATTGACCTACGTGAAAGGGCATGACCACTTTAGGGAGGAAAAAGGCCCTTGTAGGAAGCACAACTTTGTCAGGATGGACAGAGATGAAGGGTGGGTTTAAAGAAAGAGCTTATAGCTAATTCGCTCTCTGAGCAGAGGTGATAGACAAAAGGAAGGCTGTTTCTAAGGTGAGAAGACGAAGAGGACAATTATGAAGGTGCTCAAATGGAGCTCACACATGAGCAAAGCAAGTACCAGCTTCAAATCCCACTGGGGAATTATGAACGGGGTAGGCAGGAACTTGCGGGTAAGACCTTTAAGGAATCCCACCACAATGGGAGATTTAAACAAGGAGGGTTGATCAGAAAGTCTGAAGAAAGCAGAGATTGTAGATAGATTACCCTTAAGGGTGCCTAAAGCAGAGCCCTGATGCGTAAGAGAGAGAATAAACAAGAGGACCTCAGACAGGTGCAGAATGGGGGATCAGCAGACTTGTAGGTACAACATGCCACAAATTTATGCCAACAACAGGTGTATACTGTTTTGGTGGAGGGATGCCTGGCTGCCAAGATAACATCACAGACTAAGGGCGGAAGGTCCAAAGCTGTCAACTGCCGCCGCTCAAGCTCCATGCAAGAAGATGGAGACTGGACAGGTCCGGGTGGAGAACCCTCCCCTGCTGCTGTGACAGAAGATCCTCCCAAAGAGGAAGTCTGAGTGGAAGATCGATGGCCATGCTCAGAAGCTCAGGATACCATACTCTGTGCCCAGTCTGGAGCCACAAGAATTACTTGGGCTCAGTCATTCTTGATCTTCTTGAGAACTTGGAAACTCCAACACGCAAAACAGTTGACATTGCTTGTTCTTGGTGGAGGTGAACAGATCTAACCAAGGCTCTTCCCACTGCTGCACTGCTGAAATAGACATTGTGCCACCTCTGGATGGAGACACCATTCATGATCGACCATGCATTGATGGTTGAGTTCATCTGCTCTGGTGTTGAGCGAGCCGGGCAGATGTTGAATCACAAGGGATTTGCCCTTACGTTCCAGCCATGCCATGTCACAGGGCTTCTTGACAAAGGGTCCACGACCTGCCCTGCAGGTTGCTGTACCACATTGCAGTGGTGTTGTTCAAGAACACACGCACCACTTTCTCTTTGAGAGAGGAAAGGAATACCACAAGCCTGATTGCCCTGAGATCTGGAAGGTTGATGGGGGCCCGGACTCTGCTGGGGACCAGATGCCTCTGATCTCCACCTCTCTCAGGTGGCCGTCACATCCGTGGAGTGACGCATCTGTCACCGCTGTCTGGTTGGGGAAGGCAGAGGGATCTTCCTTTGACCCAATCTTGGTTTGTTAACCACCACTGCAGACCTTTTGTAGTTCCCTCCAAGATCTGGACCATGTCGGAGAGATTCCCATGATGCTGTGCCCACTGGAACCTCAGATCCCACTTCAGAGCCCACATATGCCATCTGGCATGAGTGATCAGCAGGATGCAGGAGGCCATTGTTCATTGTCACCGAAACCCAGGAGAGAGGCTGAAAAAGCAGTATCATAGCCTGAATATTCTAGAATCGCTGCTCGGGAGAATAAGCCAGAAACTGCACTTAGTCCAGAACAGCTCTGACGAAAGCGAGCGTCTGAGAGGAAGTCAGGTGTGACTTTGGCATGTTTATAGTGAACCCCAGTGAACGCAGAAGGTCCGCGTAGTCTGGAGGTGAGAGATGACAGCCTTGGGTGACCCCGCTTTCACCAGCCAGTTGTTGAGTTAGGGGAAGACTGAAACCACTAGCCAGAAAAGATTAACTGCGACCATCGCAGTTGAACTTCCTTGGTGAACACCTGAGGGCCATTGGTAATGCCGACAGGGAGCACGGTGAACTTAAAGTGCTCGTGAAGTACCACGAACCACAAATAACATCTGTGGAAAGGCAGGATGAGAATATGGAAATAGGCGTCCTGCAAGTCTGACCATACCATCCAGTCTCCAGGGTCCAAGGCAGAAAGGACCTGAGCTAGACTAAGCATTTTGAACTTCTCCTTCTTGAGGAAGAGATTTGAGGGCCTGGAAGTCTTAAGATAGGACGAAGGCCCTTGTTCTTTATGGGCACCAGAAAGTAGTGGGAATAACAACCACAACCTACTTCTGGCACAGGGACCCTCTCTATGGCTCCCTTGGCCAAGCAAGCCGTAACCTCATTGCTGAGATTGGCCAAGTGATCCTCCATTATCCAATCATAGGATGGTGGCATGGCAGGAGGAGTAGTCTCAAAGGGGAGGAAGTGGCCCCTTCGAATGATTTGCAAAACCCACCTGTCCGTTGTGATGGATTTCCAGTGCAGCAGGTGATGGTGAGTCCTGCCACCAACTGCTCCATGATCGAGCGATGGACAAGGAAGGCTTGGAGGCTGGAGTAGGGGGATGGTGATAGACTGGGCAGAGTGCTCGGTCCCTGATCCCCAGGGAGGAGCTTGACTCAAGAGAAATGGACATAGTTAGGTGAAAAGTGGACTGAGGGGGGCGAAGAGCAGCTGCAAAGCCAAGGGACTGAGCTGTAGCCCAGGACTCCTGAAAGCGCTCAAGCACTCAGTCCACTTTGTCTCCGAAGAGATGGGTGCCATCAAAGGGCATGTCCATAAGTGATTGCTGGACATCCCCCAAAAAGCCAGACACACTCAACCAATTGTGGCGCCAAAGGGCCACTGTTGACGCAACCAGTCTGCCCAGTGAGTTGGTGGTGTTCAGTCCACATTGAATCATGAACTTGGCTGCATCTCTCCTGTCAGCAACAGCTTGGGAGAGAATGGCCCGGGACTCCTCCAGGACCTGTGGCAGCACCTGCATTACCGTATTCTATAAAGTATGGGTAGAGCGGCCCAAAAGGTATGCGGAGTTCACGGACCTCAGTGCCAGACTAGAGGAAAAGAACATTTTCTTCCCAACTTGGTCCAGTTGTTTTGATTCCCTACCCAGGGGTGCGGAAGGGAATGTTTCAGAAGAGGAAGGAGCCTGAGTGACTAGGCTCTCAGGCATAGGGTGTTGGGGTCAGGAACTTAGGGTCGTTAGGCACAGGCCTATGGCAGTGGGCATTTGTCCTGCTGACAGGAGCCCCTGTGCTCGATTTAGACCACGTCCCCAGCAGGACATCAGTGAGGACCTCATTGAAGGGCAATGGGGATTCTGATGGTGGAAACCCTGGGCTGAAGCACCCCAGTCAGGAGGTTAGTCCTGACCGCCACTGAAGGCAACTTAAGGCCCAGGACCTTGGCTGCCCTTCGCACCACCATCGAGTAGGAAGCACCCTCCTCCGTAGCCACGGTAGGGGAAGAAGGCATGCCAAAGTCAGGGGAGGTGTCCAACCCACTGGCTTCACCCAGTCCATGTAAGCGTCTTTAAGCTGGTATTCTAGAGGGTCTAGTGACCCCCTAAATACTCTCACTGTACCCATACATATAGGTATAAGGGTCAGGATTCAACATGGGTATTATGTCCCCATCGAAGTCGTAATCTGCATCGAGGGACATCGTTCTGCCTCCAGGTCATCATCGGGAATGAGTATGGGGTGCATGTTGATTATGGTCACAACCCACGTCAGAAGCGTAGACTTCGGCCCTGGGGAAGGTCACAGTAGCACAACAGGTGTTGGGTCAGATCCAGAAACAGATCTTGGGGTGCCCTCCAAAGCCAAGGCAACCAGTGCAGAACCCAATGGGGCCCCCCCCTTTCACCCTACTGGGCTCAAGGGCTTTACAGGAGAGTTGGTCTGCCCAAATATGAAGCGCATGGCCTCATAAAACTCCCTGAGTTGGGCAGGGGAGGCTCTGGCTCCCAGAAACTCTGGGAGGCACAGAGCTGACCCAGAAGCAGGATCCAAGAATGGAGCCCTCAAAGGAAGATGCTCCTCCCATGTTGCATCGGCCTGAGCAATGGGGTGAAGTTGAAGAACACTTGTTCTTTGACTTCTTCTTGTGACCCAAATGTCCTGAGGACTTGGAGTGGGACGAGGACGAGTAGTGATGGCTCCATGAACGGTCTTGTGATCTTGCTCTCGAGCGAGACCAGGAGTGATGCAGAGCCACCGCCGGGCCACTATGAGCTTTAGGGACCGTTCCATCAAAGCCTTCAGGTTCATGGCCCGGCAGTCAGAGCACGACTTCAGATCATGGTCGTGCTCCAGACACCACAAGCACATGAGGTGAGGATCCATCACCGACATCGTGTGGTGACAGGGGTCACACGACTTCAATACGGTCTTGCAGGAAGACATCTTGATACACCAAGCAGTCAAAAAGTTTTACAAAAGTGTCAAAAAGTGAGTCAAAAAGCGACTTAGGGTAGCTCTTTTCCGGATCTGCACATAGCCTGGTGCGGAAAGAAAAGAACTGATGTCAGTGTACCGGGGTGGCGCCTATATACCACCGCAATGTCATCAAGACGATCACAACGTCAACGAAAGATGTGGAGTCGAGCGACACCACCTGACTGTGCGCAAGGATACTGCTTGAAGAAAAATCTCTGGATCCATTCTGATGCCGGGGGAAAATTCTAAGATAAGGAATCTGCAACTAGAAGTCTCTAACAGATCATTTGTTTTAAGTTAACTTCTATAAACCAAATAGAGGATCCACTATCAAGGCTGGGCTCCCTCCAGGTGAGCAGTGTTGAACTTCCTTTACATCCCTCAATATCCCAGAACAGATGGTGAGATGTGTAAATGAGCCACTGACCTTGAAACTGTTCCTTAGGGGTCAGCTCACATTGAATTATTGTCAGCAGTAGGCATGGGATTTTCTTGAACAGTCATTTATGGGATACATTTTTATTTTTAGGCTCTCCTGAGGAAGGTCAGATTAGTATTGTGAATGGTTAGTATTTTATATATTAATTTATTTTAAACTGCTTCATAGATCATGGTCATCGGTAAGTAGCTAACAAGGCTCCCATACTACTCATCTCGTCTATGTGTATTGGGATGTCTGTTTTTGAAAACACCAGAATCACAGGCCGTAAAGAGTAGTAATGATGAGAAAATTCTCAGAAGTACTGAAATAGAATATTGCAATAAACTAAACCTCCTAATATCATTGGACCACTATAAGTACTATTGGCATTAAGCTCTGTCACTATGATTATCATCAAAAGATTCATTTTCATAAATAGTAGAGGACTCATTCCACAAGGGTGGACAGAAAACACTTGTTTCACCAATTAAATCTGATGATGGGTTGTGTTTAACATTCTCGTTGTAAAGAGAACAGCCTTGACATAGAATATAAATACTGAATTTGGCCAAATTTAAATCCTTGAAAGCAATAAAAAAAAAAACGTACACACCTATACTTGCAGGAAGCTAGCTCTGTATATATGATACCAAAATGAGGTATAGTGTGCACAGACTCCAGTGGTTCCCCACAGGATTTACAGAGGCTAAAGTAGATAATACTAATGCTCTTTTGTGTGGCAGTGTGGTGCAGTTAGGCTTATCAGGGGGTAGTGCTAAGCATTTGTTGTGTACACACAGTCAGAAAATGAGACACATTCAATAACTAACTCCAGGCCAATGTATTTATCAAACATATACCTTGTTACTTTATTTCTAGAACCAAAAGGAGCTTTGTTGCAGGTAAGTACAGTTTCAAGAATGTATCACTTTCAAGTATCAAATGCACTTTATTTAGAATTCACAGATAAAACAGTTTGCAGGTAAGTAATACTTTTCAGTTTCAAAAGTGCCATTTCTCCTAGAAAGCACTGTGTTCCTAGGTGAGTAAAAGTAACTGCACAGTTTATAGGAAAGTGCTCAACGTACGATCCCAGTCTCTCGTGGTTAAGGTGTCCAGAGGGCAAAGGTTAGGAAAACACCAAGGTTGCACTACCAGAAAGTGGGTCGGCCAGGTGCAGAGGTCAAAGTTGGTGTCCGGCACCCAATGGAACCCTATGGAGACAGGGGTCACTCAGAAAGAAACAGCTGGCAGTTAAGTACCCATGACTTAAGGGCACAGACCTAGGGGGTTTAGATCAGCACCGGGGGGCCACAGGCCAGCACCAAACACACACCCTCTGGGATGGCCGGGTGCAGGGTGCAAACACAGCATTGGGCAGCTAATATTTTTCAAAGGAGGAACCCCGGGGACACAAAGATGCTGCAGGTGTGGTCCCGGGAGTCGACTGAAGAAAACCAACTTCTGGACAGGTAACTAGAGAGCCCACTGGACATTGCTGGACTGCCGGTTGGATTCCCCAAGGCGAGGGGGCTGCGGGTGCAGCGGGTGCAGGGGTACCTTTAGGTGTTGGGCAATCATCACTGAATCTAGTCACAGTCAGGGAGTTCCTCTGGATTTAGACTGCGGGCATTGTCCTGTTGGTCAGCATGGGTCCGCCCAGGGTGGACTTGAGGTTGGAATCACCTGGGAACTCTTTGATCCGATAGACCATCCGGACTCTGCCGTGGGCATCAGGTGTAGAGTAGGCAGGACTTGCGGAGTGAAGGCAGTTCCTTTTTGGACAGGGCCGCTGTACTCAGGAGATCTTGGTCCTTGGGTATGCAGGCAGTCCTCTGGGCATTTGTAGTGGTCCCTGGTCCTGCAGGATGAGTCCTCTTCTGGTCGCAGGAGTCTTGAAGCTGCAGACATGCTGGTAGGGATGGGGCCAAGTCAGTTGTCGTCTGAAGTCCTTTGCTGGTGCAGCTCTTCAGTACTTCCTTTTCTTTAAGGTCACCAGGAATCTGAAGTGCAAGGTTCATGGGTGCCCCTAAATACTGGAGTTAGGGGCGTTACAGGGGTCAGAGGGCAGAAGCCAATGGCTGCTGACCCAGAGGGTGGCTACACCCTTCCTCTGCCCATTCCCTTTGGGGGAGGAGGGGAGGCACATTCTTTACCCTATTGGCTATCACCCTCCAAATCAAGATGGAGGATTCTGTCAGGAGGGGTTCACCTCTGCTCTGGGCACCCTAGGGGTGGTCCCAGCTGGGATGGACACTCCTTGTTTTTCCTCATTTTCCCACCAGACCCACCATCAAAAATGTAGCTTGATCTTGGGGAGAGCGAGGGGGGACATCTCCACCAGCTGGAGTGCCCTGGGGCAGTGTAACCCGAAGCAAGAGCCTTTGAGGCTCACTGGAAAGTGTTGCAGTTCCTGCGGGGGGTGTGTGAAGCAACTCCACCCCCCTGAGAAGGCTTTGCCCCTGACCCCAGAGAGCACAAAGGCTCTGACCCCATGGGGTAGGAAACATCTCTTTTGGTGGCAGCCTGGCACAGACCGGTCAGCCTCACAATAGAGGGTTTGGTGAAATTCAGGTGGCATCTCTAAGATGCCCTCTTTGTGCATTTTACAATATATTCAACACTGGCATCAGTGTGGGTTTATTGAGCTGAGAGATTTGATATGTCCCAGCATTCAGTGAAGCCATCATGGAGCTGTGAAGTTTGTAATGAAAAACTCGCAGCCCATGTACTCAGTATGGCTACACTGCACTTACAGGGTCTAAGAATGAACGTTGCCACTATTGTGGCATATTGTTCATGCAGCTGTGCCCTCATCTGTGGTATAGTGCACCCTGCCTTAGGGCTGTAAGACCTGCTAGAGGGGTGGCTTACCTATGCCACAGACAGTGGTTTGAGGGTATTGCACCCAGGGAGGAACGCCATGTCAACTTGACTTTTTCCTCCCCACCAACACACACAATCTGCAATTCAGTGTGCATGTGTTTGGTCAGGAGTCTCTTAGGGTGGCTTAGGTACCCTCTCAGGCATCAGGGCCCTTGGTACCACTTGTACCTTTTACAAGGGACTTATCAGTGTGTCAGAGATGTGCCAATTGTGGTAACAATGGTACAGTTTTAGGGAAAGAACACCAGTGCTGGGGCCTAGTTAGCAGGATCCCAGCACACACTCGTCAAGTTATCATCAAATAGTAGGCAAAAAGTGGGTGTGTACTGCAACAAGGGGCCAGTTTCCTACAATATTGTCTCATACTGGTCCCAGCCTACTGTTAAGTGCACTGATATGAGAGTAAAACAAGACCGGAAAGGCTTCTGATTGTGAAAGTTCATTAAGAGGTCATGTGCACCTCTAACAGGTCTGAATGTTTCCAATCCCAGCATGTCCTCAATAGGATGTTGCCTCTCAGAGCTAGTTCTTTAATATATATTAGCGCTATATTAACTGTAGGAATGTAGGGCAATGAAATATGGATTTCAAAAGTAAACCAGAATGTTCTCATCTTTGAGGGCTGAGATGTGAATGAAAAAGTTTGAATAATGCTTGGGATTAAATGTCCTACCAATGTTTAACATGGCTACTGTAGAATGTGTGGAGAGTCAGAATTTTTGGGAGGAAATCTTGGAAAAGTCTTAGGCCCTCATTGCAATATTGACGGTAAGTGCTGCTTACCGCCATGCTGACTGCCGCCAACATACCTTGACTGCGGCGGTATACCACTACAGGTATTATGACCCACAAATAGAAATCCCCCACTATACAGACACCCACACAAGCCAGTCAGCCCAAATGTCAGTGATAAACCAAAACCCACACCGTTATGCCAACATAAATACGCCCACAGCATCATGACCCACGAATCACTGTGGCGAACATTCAACCGTGGTAAACCATTGGTGGTACATACCGCTGCGCTCAAAATACACACACACTAACAAAACAGCACCACATTGGACAATTAAAACTACACACACCTGACGCACATACACACACCACACCCACACACCCACAGCACTATAAAACACCCACCCACAACCCTTTATGACCCAAACATTTTGGCAAGTGAGAGAGAGACAAGCCAGGAGCACCCACTGAATCTGAGCCACAAAATGGCATCACCCATACACCATCCACGCACCTCACAGCACACACCCCAACACATCACCCCACACACCCTCACACATGCCACTCACACTACACCCATGGCACCACAAAGACACCCAAGATTCTCAGAGAAGGAGCTAAGGGTCATTGTGGAGGAAATCATCCGGGTAGAGCCACAGCTATTTGGATCACAGGTGCAGCAGACATCTATTGCAAGGAAGATGGAGCTATGGCGGAGTGTCGTGGTCGGGGTCAATGCCGTGGGACAGCACCCAAGATCAAGGATGACATCAGGAAGAGGAAACGGGGGGATGTCTCCATCTCCTATTCATCCTCAGCGGTTGAACTCTAGGGTGAAAAACAGTGAGCAGAAGGTCATATTCACACGTATGTCAGTATTAAAATGCATTTCTTCATTTGCAGAAACAGTATGTGTACTCGTGAGTCAGTTGATGTGCCAATGTCTGCTGTGACACAGTAAAGTGCCATGGCCTGTGCCCCCCTGAAATGGTGGCTGCCTGACCTGTGAGGAGAGACAAGTGAAAATGAGGTAATTCCGCTGGCGATGTGCGCCATTGCGGTCGACGACCGCTGCGCAAGATCGCATTGGTTATCATTGGGCCCTATGGGTTCCAGGAGCGAATGGCGATGTACGCCGGCGGTGACCGTACGCACTGCCGTGGACGTGACCGCCATTTTCTATCTGTGCACTCACTTGCTACCTGACCTTCAACAGGAGAGGACCTACACTGCAAGTGCTGCTGTGACCTGTGTCTGGAAGTGACAATGGCTTGAGTGTCTTAGGAAAGGGCCCCTGCCTTCACTTCCGAGGAGTTGGAGAGACTAGTGGATGGGGTCCTACCCCAGTACACTTTACTCTATGGTCCTCCAGACAAACAGGTGAGAACACTGTGCATGATGCGTGGGCCATGAATGTGTGGATTGTTGTGTATGTAAGCCCCGTGTGGGGGGCGGAGTCTGAGGGGTCCTGAGCAGAGTGCTTCATGTATGGTGGTCAATGTATGTGTGTAAGGGGATGGGAGAGGTATGGTGGGACGTGAGTATGACAGTCCGGACGGCATGACTAATCCCTTTTCTGCTGTATTTTTTCTGCAGGTCAGCGCCCATCAGAAAAAGGGGTTTTGGCATGCCATCGCCAAGGAGGTGCGGACCCTGGGGGTCTTTGACAGGCAGAGCACCCATTTCCGCAAACGGTGGGAGGACCTGCGCCGCTGGGCAAGGACGACGGTGGAGTCCCAGCTGGGGCTGACCTCCCAACGAGGAAGGGGTGCCCATCATACCCTGACCCCCCTGATGTTCCGCATCCTGGCAGTGGCCAATCCGGAGTTGGATGGACGCTTGAAGGCATCACATCAGCCACAAGAGGGTGAGTACAGATTCAGAATCATGACTTTGCGCACGTTCAGGTTTTACCTGGATGGGGGATGTGGGCTGTGGGTGCCCCTAGGCCAAGGCGAACATGGCAGGGTATGTTCGATGATGGGCAATCTCAGATTCACTCCAACCCCAGTAGTGTTAGTGGGCATCTACTACTGGGCAGGGGTCCTGCGGGTTTCAGTTGTGCATCTAATGGCATTAGGCAGTGTACCCCATGGGCTGGTGACTTGCATTGTAACTGGTAGTGCATGGCCTAGTGCATAGGGCTTTTCCCTGTGTGTTGTGTACGCCAACAGTAGTGTTGTTGCTGGCATTGACCAAGTGTATCCTCTGTCTCTCCCCCACTTTTTGTTTTGTCACCCTGTCCTTGTGTGCATTAGCATCATTTGGCGGAGGAGCAGAGGCACCGGCGACGGAGGGAGCTGCATTCCACATGGGCCTGGAAGCCGAATCCACCAACGGTGAGGGCGAGGGGAGCACCACGACGGAGACAGGAGTGACACTAACAACAGCGACTGGCGGTGGCGGACACCTCTGTGCCCACCCTAACAACAGGTACAACCACCACCCCCCATACCAGCACCGCCCTCCCAGCAGCCCCTCAGCATGTTTCCCGTGCCCTCACCCAGGAGGGTGGGCACCTCCTTCACCCCAGGCACCTCAGGCCCTGCTCCAGTCAGCACTGCTGCCCTCAGTGAGGAGGCTATTGACCTCCTGAGATCCCTCTCTGTTGGGTAGTCAACCATACTGAATGCCATCCACGGTGCAGCAGAGCGTTTGCAACAAACAAATGCGGCCCAACAGAGAGCATTCCAGGCTCTGGCCTCTGCACTGATGGTAGCCATTGTCCCTGTCTCCAGCCTCCCCCTTCCAACTTCCTCTACCCAGTCCCAATCCCCTCAACCCCAGCCTATCCCAAGCACACCTTCAGACCAGCATCCACCCAAATCAACACACAGAAGTGGTTCAGGCAAACACAAGTACCACACTTCATCTCACAGGCTCTCACACAAACACCATCCCCATGCAGACACACCAACATCCACTGCCTCCACTGTGTCCCCCTCCTCCTCCTCATCCCTCCCAGTAGTGTCTCCACTCACACTTGCATGCACTACCTCCATCACGTCTATCACTACACACCCTTCACTGTCAGTCACCACCCCCACATCCATGCACACGTCCCCTGTGTCCTCTCCCACTGTCTGTGATTCCTCCTCCCAAAGTACACAAACGCAAGCAAAACACACTCAACAGCCATCCACCTCACAACAGAATCCAGCCCATGCACCTGCACCCAAACACAGCAGACTGACACCTCCTACATCCACTCCCTCTTCCTCTTCCTCCACTCCCAAACCTTCACCTTCTTCCTGCCCCAGTGTCCCTAAGAAACCTTTCCTTGCCAACATTGACCTATTACCCCCTTACCCCTCCATCCTTCACCTCGGGCCAGGGTGGCCAGAACCCAGCCCAGCACCTCAGCCACCCAGTCCACGGCCACTGTGGTTTCTGCAGCTGTGAGAGGCTCCAAGGAGGCACCCGTCAGCCTACCCAGTGTGCCAGCACCACCTGCCAAGGCCAAAAAGGGTCCGCCACCTGGCAAGGGCAAGAAGGGCACATCAGCCAGCAAGGGGAAGGAGGCACAACCAGCCAGCAAGGGCAAGACAAAGACTCCAGTTGGCAGAAGCAAGGAGGCACCACCATCTGCCAAGGGCAGGAAGGGGCACAGAACACCAGCTATGGCACTTCAGCCATCCGAGGCTGCAGGTGAAGGCCTGGAGGCTACCACCACCGCGGCCAGCACCACCACCTGCACCGTGGCCAGCACTGCTACCTGCCCTGTTCCAGCAGCACCACTGCCAGCACCAGCAGCCCCATTGGGCAGCCATCCGAGGCTGCAGGTGAAGGCCTGGAGGCTACCACCACTGCCTGACCGCCACCTGCAGCGCAACTGGCATCTACTAAGCAGCCGTCACCGCTGGAGAGCAGTGTGTAGTGGTGACTACATGTGCTGAAGTGCGTCCTGGACCCTGCAACACCTGTCCGTGTGACACACAGGTGAGAGACTGTAACCTTGCCCCATCCAGGATGGAGCACATTGGTCACAGGGCCCCCTCCAGAACCAGTGTAAGAAGCCATCCACTCAGCCCCTCCTTGCCAGGATGAAGCACACTGGGAACAAGGCCCCCTCCAGAACCAGTGGAAGAAGCCATCCACTCAGCCGCTCCTTGCCAGGATGAAGCACACTGGGCACAAGGCCCCCTCCAGAACCACTGGAGAACCCATACACTTACCCCCATCCTTCCCATGATGAAGCTCACTGGGCACAATGCCCCCTCCAGAACCAGTGGAGAAGACATCCACTTGAGAGACTGTGGCCATGCACTCCCCAGGACCATGCACAGGGCATGTTGCCCCCTCCAGAGCCAGGGGGCAAGTCACCCACTTGAGAGACTGTGGCCTTGCACCCCGTAGGACAGAGTAATGGGCATGTTGCCCCACCAGGACTAGTGGTGTTGTAGCATCTTCCGGCTGAGGTGCCCCCGTTCCCTGTCCCACTGAGGTGCCTGTCTATATTTGACCTGATGCCCCTGCAGCGTTCTCTCCGTGTTGTTGCATGAGTGAGGTGAGCCTTGGACTATGTGATGTGGCCCGGTGGCACACGGACATTGAGGACTGGGCAGTGGCCCTACATTTGTAAATATGTATATACTTGTTGTTTTGGATTTAGGTATTTACACAATTTTATCTTATTACTCTCACTTTCTTCAATTCATTTTGTCTTTGCATTATTCCTGAGGGGTACGGGGTGAATATGTAATGTTACTGCATCTGGTTGTGTGTATGGTGTTGAGGGTGGGGGTGTTGTGTGTTGCGTGTGTGTCACTCTTTTTCTTCCCTTCCCCCCCCCCCCCTCCCCTGTGTGCCAGGCGGCTGTACTCACCATGGTCGTCTTCGCCAGCGTTGGTATTCGTAGTGGAGCAGTACGTAGAAGAGCATGGGGAACACATGCAACTCGGGCTAGATGGCGGCATGGTTGTTCCTTGAGTCTCCAAAGGTGAGTCGTTTCCCTTCTGTGCAGTGTTTCCACCAGGCTTTTAATGTTGTTGGTACCTCCCCGGAAAAGGTGGCGGATTGACCTGTCATAGTACAGTGGGCGGAACATTGTCTTCCGCCTGGCTGTTGGCAGTTACCGCTGTGGTGCTTGTTGTATACGCCCTGGCGGTTGGTGTGTTAAAGTTGCTGTCTGTCTGAGTGGTTTCCTCCTTGGTCATAATTTCATATTTATTACCGCCGGCCTGTTGGCGGTATTACCGCCGATATACCACCGACCGCCAGGATTGTAATGAGGGCCTTAGTCACTTAAAATGAAGGAAATTCATCAAATAATCTGACAAAACCTCATCAATCTAATCTCTGACTCAAACCACACCCACTCTTTGTTACCAAATTTGACTTGAGGATAGCTTTTTACCAGTATTGCATGAGACCAGCCCTTCCAGATATTGAATCATTAAACAAGGGTGCCGAAGGAAGGCATGAACAGGATTAGCCAGTCTCTTTGAGGAATCATTACAAACCACGCAATTCAATTTTTCATACTGATATACTGCATACCAGTATACCATTGACCTGCTTCTGTCTTGTTCATTCTGCTGACCTAAACATCACCACTGAGCAATGGATCTTTCACTGATGCCTTACTTGGTTCCGTTTCAGACATCCCCATGAACTATCCCAACCTTTACATCCTGGATGACCTGAATAATTGCTTAAACCAACCTTCTATATGCAACCAAGAACCATTATGTCAAGTATAGAAGCTCTTAATTAAGCTCCCTATTTCACTGGGCTACACTAGCCAGCTACACCCTGAATGCAAACTGATTTGCCTAGACTAATTGCAGTCAGAGTGACTGCCTTGTTTTCTTAACAGTCAAGCTTCCCACAAGAGCCAATACTACAACAGCCATCATCTCAGCCACATTTTGACAGTATAACAACCTTAAGCATTTCTGTGCTTGACTCTTCTGGTGATCTCATTGCGTAATCAAATAATAGATATCCACAGGTTATACAATGGACTCTTAGTTCGGTCAACCTTATTCAGGTCATTCCTGTTTGAACAACAACATAAGATGTCATTATTCATCAAAAGAATACTGAAGATAAAATCTGAAAACATTGCACTTTAGCAGTAATAGCAGAAATCTAGCAATGTAGACCACGATTGGTCTCCAGCAACTCAGGAAGTTTTACATGGCCTCCATCAAAAAAGCACAAATACTATAATACTGACGTGGAATCTCCAACACTAAAAGGCTCACTAAAGGAACTCGTTATGAGCCATGCTGAATTCACAGCCTGCACTATACCACTGCAAAGAATCCCGAGTCAAATTTCTGTAACTGTCACAGAATATCTTGTGGCTAAAGCTACGTTTCTAAGATTAGACGTCAATAAGAATGTCTGTCTCCCAGCCCGCTGTGTTTAAGATTGAAAGGACTACACTTTCCAATAGACACTAGTTGCTTTCTGTGTTCAAGCAACTTTGAACCTCAGAATTCTACAATCTGGTCAAAGCTTAAGAACCTGCAGGTGTATCATCAGATCCTCGCCTGTCACACACTTCCAATAATATCTTACCTCACTGGCATCCACAATCCCAAATATGGACATAAATAATAATTCCCCATCACCATGCACTCATGGCCCTCAAATATCCTTATGCAGCCACAAAGCGAAAAATCTGATCCACCCGACCCAGCCAGCAACAGCTCAATCTTGAATGACTGATTTGTTGGAAAATTGATTGAAAGAGCAACATTCTGTCACATTTGCTACTTCCTTGAAGAAACTTACTGTTCGAGGCATGTGTGGTTGTAGATATACATGCTTTGTATACTCCTGCAATTTAGTGTTGGGTCCAGACGTGTACAAGTTGTTTTTCTTCAAAGAAAGTGTTTTGAGTCACAAGGTGTAGTGACTCCTCCTCTCTGTGGTAATGCGCATGGGTATCAATTCCATTGTTAGATTGTTGTCTTTTCGCCATCGGGTTCGGATGTGTGTGCCTTCACTCTATTGTCTTCACTGTTCATTTTCAGGTTGTTTATCCCATTCTTTCATCAGTATTGTTTTTGATCGCATTCTCTAACTGTATATTGAACCTCCTCCAAACCATTTTCTGTTCCTTTTGACCATGACCCTACTAGTGTCTTGCCCTTTGGGTCCTCCTTCAGACTCCATCACACCCTACTGGTGATGGAACTGACGCCCTTCGGCTTCTGCCTGCGTTGCCACGCAAAATACCCACACACCAACAAACCCCTTGTCTGCAACCTTTGTTTGTTACCCGAGTACAGCGAAGTGGATTGCAATGCTTGTAAATCATTCTGCTCAAAAAAAGACTCTTTGAAACAATTGAGCCTTGACTGGAAGTATCGCACAGGGCCATCAACAACACTCCAGATATCTTCTGTGAAGAACACAGCGAAGAAGAAGAAAGCCACCTTCAACTTTCACAAAAGGCATCATCCTCCATGGCTATCAAGGGCAGTTCTAGTTCTGACCTAGAAGCTGATATGGAAATGAAGGACATGACCTCTGCTGAACAAGCTGTGAGTGCAGCCTCCCCCCCCAATACATCGCCCAGATCCATTTGGCTCCCCTGGTTCCACTCTCGGAGGCCCTCTGTCCACCACTACCTTCCGGCCATGGTCAGGACCTTACATCTAGTTCAGATGCCCCGCTCAATGGCTTGGCACCAAAACCTCCATTCAAAGCTGAAGCCTTCCCCAAGCAGTACTTTGGCACCAGAAAGTACCCTGGGGCCGAGCCGACCACATGCATTTATCGCCTCAGTGGCTTGCGGAGTTTCAGTGCCAAAGCCAAAACCGAGTTTGGAGCCAAAATCTTCGGAGCTGAGAACCTCAAAGTGAACATCCAAGTTCAGCTCTGAAACATTGGTACAGGCGATCCTCCACAAACTCCAGGAACAGCTGGACGTGCCGAAAAACAAATTCATATCCAGCCACACAGTAGGCGCATACTGGCAAAGTTGTCCATTCTAATTCCTGTAACACCACTGGTGATACCCACGCAACCTTCTCTGGTGCCCGTTACAATGTTGACACTCCTGACACCACCCACCAGCGGTGCCAGACGCATTCTGATTGCAGAAAAAGAGTTGCACTATGCTGCTTCCGGCACCTACAGGTGCCAGATCATTGACTGACTATTATTTTGAACAGCCAGGAATGGAAGAGGATTAGGAGGGGTCACTGGACCCTTTAGAACACCAATGATAGAGATCTATAGACCAGTATGAGGAGCTTGGGGAGCCCAGTGGACTGGACTCCTCTCCAGATACCGCTTTTGCTCTCTCCCCCCACTGAAGTTATGGAGGAGGGAGCTTCCTATGCAATGGTGGTGCATAGGGCAGCAGAGGTCCTAGACCTAAAATTGCCCTCAGTGGCTGTCAAGACTAACATCTTGACTGAAGTGCTTCAGCCTGGGGCTTCCACTTCCAAACCCCCCCCACCTGCCCTTTAATGAAGCACTTACTGATGTCCTGCAGGGAAGTTGGTCTACCACCATCGCCCTACCCCGGGTTATCCAAGTTTCTTCAGACAACATCTCACCCCTGAGAGCTTGGTAGTCCAAGCCTTGACTTCCCATGGTGCATTCCCTTCCGTTCCTTGGACAGGGAATCCAAGAGGCTGGACTAACTTGGAAAGAAGATGTATTCTTCCACCAGCCTAGCATTGGGGTCTTTGAACACCTCATGCTTATTGGGCTGTTTCTCTCACACCTTATGGGAGACGGTTGCCCAAGTGTGGCCACAGGTCCCTGAGGAGACCCAGGCCATCCTCTCCCAACCAGTGAAAGACGGTAGAGATGGGGTGCACCTCTAAAGAATCTCACACTGCAGGATATATGGGACAACAAACACAGGGGACTCCATATCAACTATCAAAGCTTTTAGCTATTTAGCTAGCCTTGAAAACATTCCTTCCTCATTTCATTTATAAGGTTGTCCTTGTCTGGACAGACAATATAACAACCACGCACTATCTATAAAAACAGGGAGGAGGGAAAACAGTCTCCATAATAGTCCCGTCTATCACAGATCTTTAGAAATCGGCACTACATCACAACATCCATCTATTGACAAAATATCTCCTAATTATGGACCACAAGATGGGGTTCCCTCAGATAACCTTTTTGCAACCACAGGAAACGCAAAATGTCCATCATTTGCCTCAAGGTTCCCACATCCACTATCCAAGGGCAACGCACTGTGGATGAGTTGGCCAGGGATATTTGCCTATGCTTTTCCTCATCTCACTCTCCTTCGATTTGTGGTTCGGAAGCTCAGGCAAGCATCTCTCACTATGATTCTAGTAGCACCCACATGAGCTCGCCAACACTTCTTCACCACACTGCTGGATCTTTCTGTAGTTATACACAAGAAGCTCCCAAACAGGCCAGATGTTCTCACTCAGAACCATGGAGAAATCAGGCACCCAGATCCCAAAGCTCTCAACTTAAAATTTAGCTCCTGAGGTCATAGGATTTGGTTACCTTAATGTGGCACTTGAATGTATGACCATTCTTAATGAAGCCTATATACAAACCATGAGAGCTTGCTACAAGGCAGAATGGAAAAGGTTTGTTTGCTGCTGTCATTCAAAACATATTACCCTTTCAAAGCCAATATACAAGACATTGTATGGTACTTGCTTCATCTACAAAAATCTGGTTTAGCATTCGCATCTAAGTTTACACCTTTCTGCAATGGCTGCTTATCTACAAAATAGAAAACATGTCTCTATTCAAAATACAAGCCATTAAAGCCTTCAAGGAAGAGCTCCAAAGAGTTATTCCACCAACGGTTCAACCTGCAACCTCATGGAATCTTGATGTTGTCACATGCCTTCTGGGCCCTCCATTTGAACCACTGCTTACATGTGTCCTTCATTTACTGTCTTGGAAAGCAAAATGTCTAGTTGCTATCACCTCACTTAGATGTGTTAGTGGGCGCCAGGCTTTAACCTTGGAAGAACCTTTCTTCTGGCTACATAGAGACAGCACAAACCCTAAATTTCTCCCTAAAATTGTTTCCCATTTTCATCTCAATCAATCCGTTGAGTTACCAGTTACTTTCCCACATCGAGATTCAGTTGCGGAGAGAGCTCTCCATACCTTAGATGTAAACAGACCCCTTATGTACTACATTGATAAAACTAAAACTTTCAGAACAACAAAACAAATGTTTGTTGCATTTTCACCTCCCCATGAAGGGAAACCCATATCCAAATCAGGCATAGCCAAATGGATAGCTAAGTGTATTCAAACATGCTATGCTAAAGACAAAAGAACCTTGCCTACACCTCAGAGAGCACACTCTACTAGGAGGAAAGGAGCATCCATGGCTTTTCTAGAAAACATCTCAATAGCTGACATACGTAAGGCAGCTACATGGTGTATGCAGTTCCTGCTTAAGTAATAGGCCTGTGTGTTTAGGACGGCAGCACCACTGAGCATGGAACACTGAGTGCAAACCCCATCGTTTGGTACATGTCGGCCTAACTCCTGGCTAGCTTGCAGTGCCTCACCCAAACCTCCAAACCTGTCTGAGTGAAAGGTGATTGTGAAAACTTAAACCTGACATTCTGACTCCTCAAGGAAACTCTTTCGTTCAGGTACTCTCACATTGCCAAGGCGAGACACAAATGTGAACTGGATTTTCAATGTATTTACTAAAGCAATCACATTCTGGTACAAAAAGCATGTGCTGTGGAAATGAGGCAGATGAAACAAAGCAAGGTATCCAACATTACAGTCAAATTGAAGAAGATAAACAACCCTCTGCCTGGCCCGATCTAAGAGTTAAGCCCAGGCCCCATACCTGGATACGATAGAATGGGTCTGCCTGTTGTGGAGATGGAAGGCCTCTCAGAAGGCTGAGAAGTCAGTGCCAGCAAAGCTGTCTGTCGTGTAGTATGCATCCCAGGATGATTATGACGGGAATGCCCTGTACCAACCTTGGGTCAGCATGTGGTTTATATAATCACCCATGCCCCATTTGGAACACAGTTCTGATGTTATGCTGTGCTTTGGAGATGGAAGTTAGCTCCTGGGCTGGCACACAAGTTAACATGTCATGCACTGCATATAGCAGTCTTTAACAAGAAGTGCAGTGCAGTGTGAACCTTGCCTTCCTAGAATGAAGCAGCTGATATGTAAAAACAATTGTTGAAAAATAGACTTGCATAGACATGAATACAAATGTATATGAATGTAAAATGGGCACAAGCCGTGAAACTAAGGAAAGACAGGAATGCCCAGCCCGGGTACCAAGAGGGTTCTCAGAACAGTGGCCCACACCACATACCTTTACAAAACACTATTGTATGGATGTTTTAGCATGCTGTCAAGCCAATGTAGGTCAGGCAGTGCTACATGCACTTCTTCAGACAACTGCAACACCCACGGGTTAGCTACTGCCTCTGAGTAGGACTGGTTTAGAGTCTATGCAAAGCATGTGTATCTACAACCACATATGCTTCGAACGGAATATGGTACCCTGTACTCATCTGTTTGTGTCATGTAGTGCCATAGATTCACACCCTCCTCCCTGGACACTTGTGGACGTTGCAGTTTCTTCACACTATATTCACATGGACATCTCACTACTTACGGTTATACACTCCAGTCTCACCCTCTTGAGGGAAAACCATCTAACAATTGAGCCAGTGCTCATGCACGTTATCACCGAGAGGAGGAGTCCATGCACCTTGTGAATTTAAAGAATTTCTTCAAAGAAGAACAACTTTTACACATCCGTACCCAACAGTAGATGGCAGGAATAGGTGCAAAGCATGTGAATTTTACAGCTAGAGGGTCAGCTCAACTTTCTACCAGGTTTGAGATGAAGGCCACAGTTGAGTGGAACAAAGTCACTGTACTTGTTCCCCTGGAGTTGAGTGGCATGTTTGCAGCTTTCAAATATTACTCCCTTCTAGACAAACTATAGGTAAATGACATCAAGGAATGTATTGATGACTGGATTTCCTACTAGCTCTCCAACAGCTCCAGTCTTTTCTCACTATCACATTTCACTGTTTCCTTGCAGCATGGAGGTAGATTCAAAGCTCACTCATGGCTCAACTCATAACTCAACCCCATACCAAATCTCATTAAAGTTTTCAACCATTTAAGCAGATGTGCTAGAACTGTGACAGTGATATGGAAATCTTTCTGGAAAAACAAGGAAGCTCAAAATCTAAAGACTACACATTTGTTGAGTAGCGAATGAAGGGCAATCATTTTAAACTTGCTCGAGATCCAAACATGTGGAAATTGGAAGAGTTACCATTTTACAGAAATTTTTCCTGCTTGTAGGATTTCCACAGAAGCTTCATACTACCATCTTCCCTCGTCCTGGCATGTCATAACTCAGCAGATGGAGGTGAACCCCTTGGTAGAGCCCATTTGCACAGATGTTATGAATTCAGTACATTGTATCAAAACAGCTATTTGTCCATGTATGTGGCCATAGTCAGGTCACATAAAATGCTTTCCACTGGCTTCCCCTGGCCAGATACTCTGCTTTTAAGAACCTAATGTCATTATCTACAGGGTAATTCATGATTGAGGTCTAATCGTCATCCAATTAAAGTTGCAAAGATATTTACAGAAGAGAACCCTTCACCCTAAACTGGCACCCAAACTGATCATCCTTAAAAAATAAAATAAAAAAAAAAAAAAGTGGGAACTCTATAACTATTTTTCAGTGAAGACCAGAAAGACTACTTTAAATTTATGAGGGCAGTTATCACCTGGCTTGTCCCAAAATGGTCCTTATAGACTGAACTTTGAAAGAGAGAACAGCTCACAGGCAATCAACAGCACTGCACCACACAAACTCAAAATATAATAAAGCACGTTAAAATATTTTGCAAACCTATCTGAATAAAGCATAATTATTTAACATCTTTTAATAGTGAGCTCCAAGTCATGCCATAAAATACAGGCATCAGGATGTGATTAGCCCAAAACTAGATCCAGTCACTTTAAGGATGAGAAGCTCATACATGTGTGAAATATTTGTCACTGTACTCTTGCATTTCATACATAAGAGTGCAGCTGCAGGATAGCAGGAATACCATATTCTCATACCATGATATATGCACAGCATCCAGACTCTTCCCATACAAGCCACACTCCATTTCTCTATCCACACAATATACATTTATAAGCTCGGGTATCTGGCCCCTCACTTATTTTGGTTTGCTACACACCAACGCTCAACAACAAAAAGATAAGAAAAGCTGAACTTGAGTTCTCACTTGTGACTTGCCAACATTGCTGACATGCCACTTGATATGGACATAATTCTTCCACCCTAATGCTGCAACGGAGCAGCATGCAGCCTATCTGCTAATAGGTTGGGTGCCTAATCAGGGCTGTGAGGTTATATATAAATAATCGTGCACCTAAATAAAAAGTTTTTATATTTTCTAGTGAATTGGTATGCATGTAAGTTGTTTCTAATTCTAACCAATTTAATGTTTGTTACATTTATAGTACAATAATATAGTAGATAATCGTAAAATTATGAAATAGGTATAGATGCATTCAGTGTATTTTTATTTTGTAATTCTATCAAAATGCACATTGTGTAGTTTACATTACGTAACAATTGCAGGGGAAAAAGTTACATTATCAGCGAACTCTTGAATAGCATGTTGCAATCACACAAACTTAAAGCATCATATTGGACTGCAGAAGGAGGGGTTTGAATGAATAGGTAAGGGAGTGGCGCATCAGTGAAAGATCTAAGCATGGGTAGGAATTGTCTCCACTACAGCAGTATTATTCAATTTCACGTTAGACAAATCTGATTCGGTGGAAGCAGGTGGTATTCCATTCACAATGCACTAGTTATTTTGTCTCACTCTTTTGATTATATTTTTCACTGTTCAAGGTCTAAAATTTCCAAAGTGTGGCATTGCAAAGTTTTTTTTTAAGTCGCTGAGTTGATCTTGTGCACCACAGACCTCACGTTGTCACTGAGTTTGGAGAACAGAGTAGCCCTGAGACCAGTATGCTTATTGGGTCCTACAGAGCACTTTCATTGTTCTTCTTAGTTTCAATAATAGAAAATGGAACGATTTCCGCTTGGATTGTGATGCTGATCGCTCCAGAAAGCTGAGTTTCTGCAATAAACAAAACATAAGCCTCTTGCCAATATGAATAATATTCTCTAAATTATCATGATGAATGTTGTGTGGAATAATTTGCTTATGAAATATGGTTTATTAGGTATATTTATTATGGTATGAACATCAATGTGGTTAAAAGTTACAGGATTAACCAAAAAAGTACTAATTAATTAACTGCATGCAATCATAATGTTATTAATCTGATAACCTATCACCACTCATTGATGATGTCAATCAAAAAGGAATTTATCCAAGGGTTATCCTTCCTCAAAATATGAATATGTACAAAAGTAAGTCCGAAGAGTCAAATGGTTTCCAATCTAAAACTTCAGCCTCTTACAAATCAATAAAAAAGCAATGTTTTTCTATTTGTGAGCCACTATGGGAACACTTGAACCAGTAACCAAACTGTACCTAAAGTGAACTTTGTTGAGACACCACACAAAAATACCAAAAAGGAGGTCCCATAAACTGAATACTACTACTAGTACCCCTTATCACTAAAGTGCATGCCAGTGTAATGACTCAATTTAAAACCATAGTGTCCAAATCCCTACACCAGTGGTAGTGTTTGGAGATAAATGAAAGTAATAAAAAAAGAACACACAGTATTGGATCAGACAGGAAAACCTTACTCATTGTATCAGTACGGATTTAAAAAAACTCAACCAATCGCGTATATAGACCAATATTGAGCTTGAGCAGTTCTATAAGAACCAATAGTTAAAAGAAAACAAACTGCTCCCAAGTGAGAATAAGTCTTCAATACCACAATTATAGTGGTGAACCCCTTGGGTCTTGTGGTAATGGCAATGTACTACATTAGCTTGTTACACTCAAGGCAGTAAACTTCTTGGTTAATATACTGAAACGATTCTTTAATGTGCCCAAAAGTTTGTGCAGGAATCCAAAGCAATAGGTCTTTGGTGTTGGCCATTACATGAGACATATAGCCATGTTCCAGAATGTAAATCCGTCCAGCTCATGTGTATACAAGGGCTTTTAGCTCTTTAACCTCAGTCGTACTTTTGTATTTGACCTTCATTTCCTTCCTATATTTAGTTTTGTTAATTTAGAACTAACTCATTGTTTCCGAAAATGATTTCAGACCTTTCTGTATCAACAGTACAAACTACACAGATCCCTTTTCCCCTCAGCTCGTGGAGACCCTACTTGTCATCTCTTGACCCCTTGACCCCCTGCCTTGCCCCTCCCCCCCCTTCAATTGTAGGACTGAACCTTGTTGAGCAGCTTCTACTGTTGCAATGTTGATTACTGTTTCTTCTTTTCACAAACTGTAATAAATACTGATGTGTCTGCAATGTGTTATGTATTATGTACATCATAACCGGCACATTGTAGAGGGCATGCTGTAGGTAACATATTGAGTGCTGCATGCTGCTATTATGAAAAAAGGCTATAAAGACATGTTTTAAAACAAACAGTACAAAGTACAAGCAGTTACTTTACCGAAAGTGAAGGAAACCAAATGAAAGCTTTCCTACTTCTTATTCTAGTGTGTTTGAAGTTGCTCTTTAACAACCTTTTTTTTAACCTCCCTCTAGCTAAAGGCATGGTCAGTAGTTAGCAATGGGACAATAGGAAAGCTGTTGCCTTCTGTTTGTGGTGTTGCATCTTTCTCAAAATTACTGCAGAAATGCATGGGGAGGTAAAACCTTGATATATCTCTCACTGGCTTCTGAAGTAAACATTTTATTTGCAGAGTGAATGCAATTCTAATGCATGTGCTGCACGTATCTATTGTAGATTCACCTGCTGTGCGCAGTTCTGCGTTTCTGCAAAAGACACCATGTACATTGTTGGTTCAGGATGTCTTGCAGTTCTTTCAGGCTCTTATCAATTCATCATGAGTACACTGTGATAATAATTCTGTCTCTCATATTGATAATTAGATTTCCTTTGTGCTGGACCAATACCCTTTATTTGGTAATGGAGATTAGTTTTGCTTTTTAAGATGATTATACTGGATCTGTTGCAAAATCTGTGCTTGTGTGCACTGAATTCTTCCAATCTACAGAGTAGACTTAAGTGACTTCCCAATAATTCTTTATACTTAGCTGTGTGGTACTAATGTATTTAAATGGGAATTCATTGTTGCCATTTTATTTTGTCTCTTGTATTTGCATATTTACTAAAACTCCTTTTAACTCATGTCTGGAAAAAATGTCACTCCTTTCAGAATCTACATTACATGTTTTAGCATTTTCATCCTTCAGAGGAATCAATGCTCTTTGAGTCCAATGAATCTTTGGGCCCTGCAACATGGTGTGGTAGAACCATTAACACAATTTCACTAAAATACAATTAAATTACACACCATGACCAATGGGCCACAGAAGGAAAAAGAGAATCAATAATAAAGTTAAGGGATTTATCACAATCAAGTTTAAAGTTGTGTAGGCCATTCACCACACCAAGTTATAAAGATACATTATCACAAAGGGTTGTCCAAGGCGATGAAATAGATTCAAATGAATTAACATCAACACAAGTAAGCATTCAAGAAGGGGAATACATATCATCAAGAGAAATAACTGAGATACAGAAATTAAGTGTTTGCTCAGGATTAGCAATCCTCAATTCAAATTAGCAGAGTAATAATTTCGCTCGTACAGGGAGACCCTGAGCATGGCCACAATAAGGATTAGCATGCGGGCAAAAGACAATAAGAGCAAAAAGGACAAAAATAATTTAGATAAAGGGAATCTCGGACAGAAGGGTACTAACTAAAGGGGGCAAAATGTAGGTAAAAAGGGAAAGTGCCAGCATGTCAGAAGCTCAGTCAACAGTAGTTAATAGTTAATAGTGTCTCAGTCTCAGTGGGACATATCAAAGGGGCAAAAGCAGACATGAAGGTATCTCTCCAAGGACTCAGCATACAGGAACAGGGGCTAGCTTTATCAGGAATCTGGAAGGATCTCTGACCAAAGTCCAACTGGTCAACAATATGTTAAAGTTCATAAAACAATTTGATTTACCAAAGATATCAGTCCAAGTTATGTTGAAGGGGCTTCATCCAATAGAAATCGCCAGGTTGCAACGTCTACTTCCATTCCCCAGGCTGGTCATGGGAACATTTTCCATCTGTGTGACTCTACACAAGTTTGAAACAATTGTATACAATGGCAGTCCATGTTCCACAATGTTCTCCGCTCAAGGACAGTATGATACATTCTCTTTATATCTAAACCATAGGACCTATTAGTAAAATCTAGTCTTCTCATGAGAACAAAGTCAGAAAGAAAGCTCAAGTTTTGAAAAAATTAAATGTCATTTCCTGCACATATACAAATTACAAATCTAACAGGCCTCACTTAGGCTAACGCAAATTAACTAAAGCAATACATTTAATTATTACATTTTAATAATCATACTTTTAATATGCAAATTTATACATTCAATTTTAATAATACTTACATAGTATGCATGTTACATTCATTTCAAATGAAAAAGAGCTCTGTTAATGCATTTCATTCCATATGTTAGAGAAGTACATTTCTTCCAATTCTGCACTCATTTTTTATTAATTAATCATTATATTCAATACGGTTTCAATATATTCTTAGTCTGACCTAAATTATGGCATTGTATCATTTGATTCTTGCAAATACTTGGTTTTATTCAAATAACACCTACGTCAAACTCTATAATGTAAATGAATACACATTAATAAAATGTGTCAGGGCAGTTTCTACATTCACACCATTAGTGCTTTGTTTAGTATAAGGCAATAACCGTCACATTGTGATGACCTTTGTGACATAAGGGACAACACTAAAATGTAGACTACATCAGTACCCCCTTTGATGGCAAATTGCCATCACAAAATACTCAAATTCTAATTTCAATGAGACAGTTCAAAACTTTGGAGGCTTATCCTGAGAAGGTCTTCTGTAATCCTCCAACCTCTTAAGGTTACAATAATAAATACTTTTCCAAGTCTCCATTTCAGTCTCTTCGCTTCTGTTTCTTGTTATCTTTTCTTTTAGCCTTTTGATCAGTTTGTATAGGCCAAATGCAAATAGGGCACACAAAGCTACAATCAAAAGGGATCACAAGATGGTTCGTACAACTCCTCTTTCTTGGTTACCAAACCACCTACCAATGGCTGAACAACCACTACCAAAACCCTTTGGTGTCAATCCTATCAAATCCTTTTTCAATTCAGTCATGTTTGCAATGTATTTTCTTATCTCTTTAATATTGCCAGGATAATAAGTACAACATTGTTGTGCATGTAACATATTGCAAACTCTACCCTCTTTTGGAAGAGGAACCCGATGCATGTATATTTACATTTGATACATCTATTATGATTCAACTCCATGACTTCACCAAATTCAGACCAAAACTCCAAATTCAAAAAATCAAAATCAAAAATACAAAGCAGCTTTATTGTTTCACTGTCTCTGTTTAGTCATTTTTTTTTTAGCAAAGTAATAGTCAAAAATAGTATTTAAAAAAATGCAATTTATTAGTGAAGTTCCTTGAACTTTTAGAAAGTTCATCAAGAGTTTTTCTACTTGCATATGTTCAAAAGCTTCTACTAAGAATTCAAATGTCTCTAATAAAGGCACAGCTTGTAGTCACTAATACTTCCAAAGTGTATTGTCTGTCTTTATCAAGTAAAATGAGATTTCAAAGTTCAGCTTCACCACAATTTCAATTTCAAGAATGTTGAACGGGATTTGAATTTGACCCAGTGTGAGAAAATGTATACAATGGCCAAGACCTATCTCAGTCCATTTCACACTGGTAGCTCAATAAAATGGAACAGTACTCCACATCTACCTGTATTACTCGGTGCAACAACTGTATTTTTCCCTACATTAATCTACTGGCATTTTACACATCTGTGGCACATGGTTTCTACAGTCAGTCTGAATCTCAGGTTAAACCATGTCTGTCTGAATGTCCAGATCATTGGATCCCTACCTATATGTGCCTGTCCATGATAATGTTTAGCCATAGGGAACAGTAGGCTATATGGCAACACTGCTCTTGCATTACTTGAAACCCAAACATCATACTCAATTCTTTTGACACACCCTGCTCTGACCCAACTCTGCTGTTCTTCCTCTGTCACTTCTTCCTGCAAATGTTTAACTTTTTCCCAACTATCAGTAGCGGTTAAGAATAAATGTTGACTTGGCTCATCACTGTTTTCCTTGCTCCATTCCCCATTAAAGGAGGTGCAGCTAAGGACACAATATCTGGCCACATCATCAGCATATGTATTTCCTAAGGTCACATAGTCAGTAGATTTTCTATGGGCAATGCATTTTACAATAGCAATTTTTTGCAGGGAACTGTAATACATTCAGTAGATTGCAAATCTTATCACTGTTCTGGATAGGGGATCCAGAAGAGGTCATAAAACCTTTCTGCGACTATAACAGTACAAAATCATGAACTACACTGAAACTATGCGGACAGTGAGTGAAGATGGTCACTTTAGGCTATTCAAAAACACAGCAGGCCCTGGTGAGAGTGACCAGTTTGGCTACTTGGGCTTAAAAGACCCCTTGTAGCCAGGAGGCTTCTTTCATACCTCAGACCATGCAAACTACATAACCAGCTCTCAGGGTAACATCTTTATCTCTTAAACATGAGCCACCAACAAACATGACATAATCATTTTCATCTAAGGGGGCATGTTTAATGCCAGGTCTTGGTTTGGTGTACAATTCAGTCACATCAAGACAGTCATGCTCATGGTTATCCTCGCGGTCATCAACAATTTCAACTGGATTGGGCAAAAGAGTAGCTGGGTTCCAAATATTACAGCGTTTGAGATTACCATTCGGAGAAGCAAGTATAACTAGATCATAGTGTGTCAAACGTGCACTGCTCAAATACTGAGTCTTTGTACGGGTCAACAAAAGTTCCATTGAATGGGGAATAAAAATGTTAAGGGGATGTCCCATAACAATGCCTTTGCACTGTTTGATACTAAAGCTAAGAGCAGGGACAGCCTTTACACAACCTGGCAGCACTGATGCTACAGGATCAAGTGAAGCAGAAAAATAAACCACAGGCTTGTTTGCATCTCCATGCAGTTGTGTCAAAACTGAGAATGCACATCTATCCCTCTCACAGCAAAACAAAGAAAAAACATCTGTTGTAATCAGGCATTCCCAGAGCTCGGACTCAGCACAAGCTTTTTCTCAGCTCTGTGAAGGGACGCATGCAGTTGTCATCCAATGGTACCGAATCAGACACATCTTTGTGGGTCAGCCTATATAAATGCTTGGCCAAAAAGGAAAAGTTTGCTGTCCACTGGCGATAGCCAACCATTCTTAGAAACATTGGGAATTCTTTCTGTGAGATAGGGGAATCCTTTTGCATGACTGCTGAGATTTGTTGTTGGATCAACTTCCTCACAACTTTCTCAATGTGATGACCTAAATACAGGACTTCTTTCTTGCAATACTGTAATTTGCAGTAGAAACTTTATCCATTTTCTCCTGAATGATTCACGAGAGCAGTTGTCTCTCATGCATGCTTCTCGGGTGTTTGATGAAACTAAAAGGTCATCTATATACTGCACTAAAACTGAATGATAAGGTATTTTGAGGGACTCTGTATTCTTTTTCAAGATCTGCTTAAAAATGGATGGTGACTCAGTATAACCTTGAGGAGCTCGGCACCATGCCAAAACACAACTGCTGAATTTCAAAGCAAAAAGTAATTGGCTTTCCTCTTTCAGCAGTATGGAAAAGAATGCTTGGCAAAGGTCAACCACAGTAAGCCATTCTGCTTCACAGAGAATCTGGAATAAAACCCCTGCAGGATTTGGTACCACCAGACAACACGGAATAACAATCTTGTTCACTTTTCTAAGGTCTTGAACTATGTGGTATTTTCTATTGGGCTACCACAATCCGAGAATGGGAGTTACATGGACTTACTAAAATCTCTTTCAGGACACCTTGTTCAAATAAACTATAAGGGCCGTAATTCCTGCAGTTGTCTCTGATGTCAGATTACATGGAGGTGTCTTTGGAAACACTGCCTTTGGCTTCACTGTTATTTTAATAGGCTCCACTCCTTTAATGAGTCTGATATCTTTTCCTGAAAAAATCACAAACTTCCTGTGTCACTGTGTCTTGTAATTCTTTCAGAAAATCATTACATGCCAGCATTGGGTACAATGCAACACAGGGATACTCTTTCACAGTTTAACTGGACACATCTTTGTTTATTTGGATTGCTATTCCACGAGTGTGCAACTAATAGAGCAATTCAGTTTACACAGCAAGTCGTAACCAAGTAGACTTACAGGACTTTAATCGCAAATCACAAATTGGTGCTAATCTTCAAATCAACCGATTTTTACAGAGACATGTTCTGTTACATGATTGGTTAACTGCTTATTTGCGAATTGTGCAACCTGTATTCTTTTTCCTGAAAGGGGCAAATTTGTCATTTCTGCTGTTCTGACAGTTGAATTTGTAGCTCCAGTATAAACCAAGAATGACACATCACGTCACATGACGTTGGCATTTACATAAGGACCACTTTGTTCTACTTCTAAGGGTGTGGCTAACATGCAATCCTCATCATCTGGACTATCAGCTTGAAGAAATTCTGAACGTTCCTCTTCACTCAGGTCTATAAGTAGAAATTGTGATGCCATCTGATTCGCGTTTGTGATCTGGTTCATGTTCTGTTGAGTCATCGGGGCTTAGGGTACTGGTATCTGCTGTCCTTGGGACGCATTCAAATTTTGTACCCTGGGCTTTTGAACTGAGTTTTAACCTGATTATTGCCTTGTGCATGACCAACTCCAATGTTCTGCACTTGATTATTCACATTATTATAGGGACACTCCCTCCACCAATGTCCAAAATTTCCACAAGCATGACACAGATTAGTTCTCTTCAAAGTCTGAACATCAACCACATTTTCGCTCTGATCTACATGAACACCATGTTCTTGGCCTCTGGACTGTACAGCATCTGTCACTTGCTGGGGCACACCTTGCATTCCACTAGCATTCACCATCATCCGCAGGCTCTGATTAACTTCTGTGCAGTCTTCAATTGCAACACTATTACTTTTTCTTTATGCTTCTGCCTCAGTTCCATTTCATCACTGCAGTATTTTGCATACCTCAGGATCTTATCAATCATCTTATTCTGCCAACAAATCAGTTGCTGATGAATCATTTCACTAATGTCTGCCTGCAACCCTTGCACACATCTGCTCCTTGAGGAGAACCGTACCCTGGACCCTTCCCAATCTGGATTCCGCAGCAACCACAGCACCAAAACCACCCTCATTGCCGCCACCGACGACATCAGAACCCTACTGGACAGCAGCGAAACCACGGCCCTCATCCTCCTGGACCTCTCGGCTATGTTCAACACCGTCTGCCACCACACCCTACGCTCACGCCACAGCAATGCTGGAATCTGTGACAGAGCCCTGGACTGGCTCACTCCTTTCTCACCGGCAGAACCTAGAGAGTACGCCACCCCCCATTCTTCTCGGAGGCAACCGAAATCATCTGTGGCGTACCCCAGGGTTCATCCCTCAGGCCGACCCTCTTCAACGTCTACATGGCTCGCTCGCTAACATCACCCAGCTGATCCTTTCCCTCACCAAGGGCTCCGCCAAGACCTACCTCCGCGAAGGAATAAAGACCATCGCAGAATGGATGAAGAGCAGCTGCCTAAAAATCAATTCCGACAAGACAGAAGTCCCCATCTTCGGCTCCAACCCCTCCACATGGGATGACTCCTGGTGGCCTGCCACTCTCGGAACCACTCCGACTACCACTGATCACGCACGCAACCTAGGATTTATCTTGGACCCCTCACTATTCATAACCCAGCAAGTCCATGCCATATCCTCCTCCTGCTTCAACACCCTCCGCATGCTCCGAAAGATCTACAAATGGATACCCACCAAAACCAGAAAAGCAGTCACCCAAGCCCTCGTAAGCAGCAAGCTGGACTACGGCAATGCCCTCTACACAGGAACCACGGCCAAACTTCTGGATGCGTTGCAGCCTCTTCTGAACGCCTCTGCACGCCTCATCCTGGACATACCCCACCACTTCCACATCACAGACCACCCGCAAAACCTGCACTGGCTCCCAGTCAACAAGAGAATCACCTTCGAACTCCTTACCCACGCTCACAAAGCACTGCACAACACCGGACCAGAATACCTCAACAGATGTCTCTCCTTCTAAACCCCGACCCGGCATCTCCGCTCTGACGACCTTGCCCTCGCAACCGTCCCACGCATCTGCAGAAACTACAACCGGCGGTAGATCATTCTTGCATCTCACTGCCAAAATGCAGAATACTCTTCCCACCCACCTGCGCCAGATCAAAAACCTCCTTACCTTCAGGAAACTACTCAAGACCTGGATGTTCGAGCAGTAGCAGCACCTCCCTACCCCATCCTCCACTCCTTAGCGCTATGAGAACCTCACAGGTGAGTAGTGCGCTTTACAAATTCCTGATTGATTGATTGATCTGAACACGAAATGACCCATATTGTCTGAATTGTCTCTCTACCACTATGCTGTTTAAAAGCCTGCACCTATCTTTATAATAGGCACAAATCAACTCCTTTGACTCCTGGGATGTCCTGTCAAAATTCTGCCAATCAATATCTTTCAGGGAAACTTTATCCTACAGAAACTCAAGTACAGTACTTTTTCATCTCTTCTACAAACTGTAAACCTCTTAGGGTTCCAGTTAGAGGTGCACTATCAGGCCGCTCAACATGCACTTTACATGTATTCCATAAATCAGTTGGAACGACAGTGTCAAACAATGTATTCAAATCCTCCCACAGGCATTTTGAAAGTTTCACAAATCTGTCTGCTTGTAACATTACACAGGCTTTTCTCTCAATCTCGGGTAATCATTGATGAATGACAAACTATGAATCCTACTCCAGGGCATATGTACATAACCTACACCTGGTATTTTTCTCATGGGCATCATTTTAACATTGTCCTCAGTTTGATTTGCTCCTGCCAGAGGCACATTTGCCTTTGCTTTCTTCTAATCTCGTTTCTTTGCCCATCTGCCTTCCCACCTGTCTAACGCTCCCCATGTCTGAAGGTATGTACTTAATTCTTTAATTAATGTGAAATTTAATTCCAGGAAATCTCATGCTAGCTATGTCTTTTAAACTGAATCTACTCTGTAGCTTCTTTTCAGGGGTTTTGATTTCTCTAAATCCACATCATATTTCTTGGCCACTTCAGCTAATATCTCATAAGCCTGTCCTGCCCATTGTGTAATGTCCATGCTCATTAATCACAGTTCGTCTTCTGTGTAAGTTTCAAATCGAGCTGTGTCCAACGTACCTAAAAACATTTCATTCAATTCCAGTTTTAATCTGGATACATTAACTGTCTCTCTCTGGGGTCTCATTAGTTCTCGTGTTGCTCTGTTACACTTGTGGTGCCTTGTGGACTCACATTATTGAATCCATCGGTTAGCTGACGTACTGTGAAACCTTCCAAACTAATATTATTTCTCTATGGTACTGCTGCTCTTGATTGTCCCATATTCTGCTGATTCAGGGCATTAAAATGTGACATGCTCTCTGGCGTGTTAAAAGGTGCTCCTCCTTGCGGAGTGCTGCAATATGCATTCTGAATCTGATCAGGTCTTGGACATGAATGGAAGTGTATTTCCCTCAGGAAACCTCACGTCCGCAGTAAATTCTGTCTGGCGTGTGTCTTTAGTTTTAGATCTAAAACTCGAGTTGGGGTTAACAGTTTGATGAGAGATGTGCTTCTTTCCATTTCTGAATTGTTAGAATATACTGGTCTCCCCATACCAATTGTAGAAATCCCTGTCAAATTTGCTGGTGTCTCAGGGACTGTTGGAACACTCATTGAATAGGCATTGCTTCCAGATGTTATTCCTACACTCTTTCCTGACAGGACTGTGCTGTAGCTTTGTCCAGTTTGACATTGGGTTACATTTGGCATTGACTGGACTGGATGAAACATTGGTAGAGGTTGATTCACAGTACAATTTTGCACAGGCTGACTCACATAGTGTTTGCACAGTTTTATTCACACTAGAATTTGGCATGACAAGGTTTACCACTGGACTCTGCAGGTGTCTTAATCGCTTTCTGCTTTCTGTTCTGGTATTTAGTTGCCATTTTCTCTCTGGCTAGGAGTTCCCAAATGCTAAGGGGTTCAAACTGAGCTGGTCTCGGAGGCAATTTAATTTCATACATTATACACCTCAAATTGTTTAAAATTCTCAGATGCCCATTGTGCAATGTCCTTGCCCAGGAACAGCAGTTAATCTTCTGTGTAAGTTTCCGATTGAGTTGTGTCCAACGTCCCTAAAATCATTCAATTGTATTCCAGTTTTAATCTGGAATCATTCATTGATCTGTCTCTCTCAGGGGTCTCTTCTGTTCTTGTGTTGCTATTTGTTACACTTGTTGCACCTTGTGGACTCAAATTATTTAACCAATCTGTTAGCTGTTGTGCTGTGAAACCTTACGAACTAATATTATTTCTCTGTGGTACTTCTGCTTTTGGTTGTCCCATATTCTGCTGAATTGCTGCATTAAAATGTGACATGCTCTCTGGCGTGTTAAAAGGTGCTCCTCCTTGAGGAGTGCTGCAATATGCATTCTGAATCAGACCAGGTCGGGGCATCAGTGGAAGTGTATGTCCCTCAGAAACCCTTGCATCAGCAGTAAATCCTGTTTGGCTTGTCGCTAGATTTGGGTCTACAACTTGAGCTGAGGTTAATTATCTAATGAGAGTTGCATTTTTTTTCATTTCCGAATTGTTCGAATATACTGATCTCTGCATACCAGTTGGTGATATCCCTGTCAAATTTCTGTGTCTCAGGGACTGTTGGAAAACTCATTAAATGGGCATTGGTTCCAGATGTATGTGAAGCATACAAGGGTACAACAGGACCTATAGTGACAGGAACTGTTAATGTATCTTGACCCATATGACTTGTCTGATTCTGAGGAATTGTCATTCCTACAATCTTTCCTGACAGGTATGTGTTGTAGCTTTGTCCTTTGTGATACTGGGTAACATTTGTCATTGACTGGACTGCTCAAAACATTGGCATAGGTTGAATTGTGGTACAATTTTGCACAGGCTGATTCACATAGGGTGTCTGCGCAGTTTGATTCACAATAGAATTTGGCACAACTTTGTTTCCCGCTGGGCTCAATACAGGCTGAACTGCATCTAGAGTCGGAACTGATGGATACACTACGGGAACTTGGGTCACTGAATTTGCAGGTGTAGCTGAGACTATCCAATTCAGTCTGTTCAATTAGGGCGGTTGTCACATTTGGTTTTACATTTTGTACTGCTCCACTTGTGGATCCTGTCTCAGCTGAATGATAAGGAGGCGGACAATTCATCAAGAGCTGGTTTATGAATTTTTTATATGAATCACTGTCATACGTTATTGTCTTTTTATCCTCAGGTTCTATTGTTTGTTCTGCCCTTCCTGCCTTTGTCCTCATTTTAGGTGTTGAGCTTTCACCTTCTTTTTTTAAATAGCTGGAAACATTTTAACTCCATAAAATATTTCCGAGCTCCACTTTTTCTGCTCTTCATCCTGTCTAGCCTCTGCAAGTGTCTTAAACGATTTCTGTATTCTGTTCTCATATTTAGTTGCCTTTTTCTTGCTCGCTAAGACTTCCCAAATGCTAAGGGTTCAAACTGTGTGGGTCTTGGAGGTGGTTTCATTTAATACATTATTCACCTCAAAGTGTTTAAAGTTCTCAGATTGAAAGTTCCATAACTGGGAAATGCTAAAGCACTTTCTTTGTCAGTAATTTTGCTCTACTGTTCAAGTCATACACATGCAGAAAATTATTTTACAGATAACACCTAATATCCTGGAGCTTCTTCAGGTGAGGCTTCTATATCTGTCTAGCTGAAATAAATACATCGATTCTTACTGCACTCTTCAAAGCTTTAAAAAACTTCATTTTCACTCAAAATCAATTGATCACAATAACTTTTGATAGAATCGGGATGTGATCTCAGTCCAACAATCCTTTCCGCAGGATGTTCTTAACCAATAGCAATTCAGTACTGTCCACCAATACCATTCGGCTTCACACAAACCAACTTATACCAGCACAGCACATCACAAAATAGTCACACTCACTTCATTCACTTATTGGAAGCAAAAATTAACAACATGTCTGCCCACTACAGGGTAGGAATTCAAACACTTCAAAGCTGTACAGAGATACACTTTCCGGCAGTAGTTTTCACAATTACTCGACAAGTAGACCTTGGCCAGCAATTCTCACTCCGGTTGATACAATTCTCCATGTGCACTGAGTGTTCACTTAGTATTCACTTAATACTAACCATAACTCACATTCACTCAAGGAAAACTATTGGCTCCATCAGTGACGTCTCATGAGAGGTACCTCACTGCAGACAATAACTACACTTGTGCGTTAGCCCGGGATCTTAGGTCACAATGGTCCATCAGCAACACTCACAAACGTTTTTTTAGCAAAAAGCACCAAAATCACTTTGAGTATGATGACTTAGCGAAACACTTTACAACATCACACTTAACTACAATCTTCAAGGCAATATCAATGCAAGTGCAAAATCCTAATAATATTCACACATCTATCACCTGTAGTCATGACGCTGGAACTTCATCATTCTTACGAATTGGCCATAGGATACAATTTGGGGTAGACAACTTTTGGAGGGGGTCAATCCTATCCACCTAACACTATACAAGAATGTCTCTTCCCCCCGGCCCCCCCCCCCCCCCAACCCCCCACCTCTTTGTGGGACGAACCATACTCTGCTACCGGAACAGTTGTAGCATTTTTTCCTTCGCAGGAACCAGTGCTTTTCAAGACCAATTAATTTTTGCACTCTTCAACAGAGTGTGGTAGAACCATTTACACAATTTCAATACAACCCAATTAAATCACACACCATGACCAATGTGGCCACGGAACGAAGACTACTCTCAAAAGTATAGTTAAAAGATTTATTACAATTTCAACCTTAAAGGTATGTAGAGAGTTCACAATACCAATTTAGAAAGATACATAATCACCAAGCAATGAAATAAATTCAAACAAATTCAACAAACCTAAGCATTCAATAAGGGCAATAAATATTATCAAGAGGAATATAGAAATTAAGCATTGCTCAGAATTGGCAATCATCAATCAATTCAAATGAGTGGAGTCATAATTTGCCTGGGTACAGGAATAACCCTACCAAGGCCAAATTAAAGATTAGTATATGTAGGGTGGAACACCTGTGGGCAAAAGACAAAGAACAAAAAGGACACAATTTGGAAAAAAGGAATCTCGGACAAAAGGGTATTAACTAAAGTGGGCAAAAGGTAGGTAAAAGGGGAAAGTGTCAGCATACCAGAATCTCAGTCAACAGTATTCTGTAGGGGTTAGGAGTATTCTCTAAATCTCAGTGGAACATCTCAAAGGGGCAAAAGCAGAGAGGAAGTTACTTCTCCAAGGAGTTCAGCATATAGGAAGAAGAGCTCAGCTTATCAGGATCTTGAAGGATCTCTGGTCAAAGTCCAACTGGTCAACAATATATTACATTTCTTAAAACAATTTAATTCGCCAAAGATATCAGTCCAATTTACGTTGAAGGGGCATCATCCAATCGAAATCGCCAGGTTGCAACACTTCATTCCATTTCCAGGTCTGGTCATGGGAACAACTTCCATATGTGTGAATTCACGCAAGTTTGAAACCATTGTGTACAATGGCAGTTCATGTTCCACAATGTTCTGTGCTCAAGGTCAATATGGTTCATTCTCTCTATGTCTAAACAATAGAACCTATATCTAAAATCTAGCCTTCTCATGGGATCAAAGTGTGAAAGAGAAAAAAATGAATCAGCATTTCCTACACAGTCACGAATTACAAATCTATCGGACCTCACTTAGGCTAATGTGAATGAATTAAAGCAATTCATTGAATAAATACATTTGAATAATCACACTTTTAATATGTAGACTTCATTTGTTTTTGATACTAAAATGATATGCATATTACAGTCTTTTTAAGTTAATAAGAACTCTGTTAATGTATTTAATTCAATATGCTAGGGAAATACATTTCTTTCATTTTTGGGCGCATTTTTAATTCATTCCTCATTAGAAATTCAATATAGTTTCAATATATATATATATTCTGTTAGTATAAGACCGAAATGAGAGCATTTATATCATTTAAATCATGCAAATACTTAATTTAATTCAAATGCCACTTATGTCGAACTCTACAATGTATATAAATGCAAATTAATAAAATTTGTCAGTGCAATTTGTACGTTCAAAATATTTGTGCTTTGATTAACATAAAGGATAAACTGTCACATTTTGATTACCCTTTCTGACGTTAGGGACGGCACTAAAATTTAGGCTACATCAACAACAATAGGGTTGATGAAGGTAAATTAAACAGTTTCTTAACATTTTTGTGAGAGCGTGAGATTGAGAGAGAAAGATTGAAATTCCTCCATTCCCAAACACCCGCTTGTGCCTTACAGGAATATTTATTTAATTTTAATTTGAAACACTGACTATTTTTGATGAAGCCTTGTGTTGCATATACCTTAACTTAAACATGAAGCCTTTAACTGTGTTGTTCAAAAATACATTCAATTGCCCTGATACAAGCTGACTTGCACAAGCCATACATTTGTACTGTGATATCTATTTTAATAGTTTTTCATTAAGCTTATTTTTTCTTGTATTTTTATGAAATATTTTATTATCAGAATGTTTTGTTTGAAGGATATATTTATTGTGTTTCTCTGAAAAGCAGAAAATTGTCTGTGTGTATATATATATATATATATATATTTATATGTGTATGTATGTATTTGTGTACATATATATTCACTGAAAAAAGCAAAGGTTACAGAGATGTTATAGTTAGTTTCTGGATCGTATAAAACCATAGAAATTCACCTATTATAGTTAGAATTATCTAAAGTAACTATAACTTGTGCCCTAAGGTAACTATAACACGTGCCCACACCATGCACAGTAATTTGACTGCAGATATTACATTAACATTATCAATGATGTTATCAGCAAATGTCATGAGTGCTGTAATTTTTAGAATAATTAGCAGAGCATGGCAAGGGTGCAAGTTATAGTTAGGTTAGTTAGGGTCTTTGGCTGTGTGCAGCGGTGGTTGGCTGCAGAGCTTGGCCTGTAGCCAGGCTCTGCAGACAACGCCTATATCAACCCAAACCTGCATGGAGGTCATGCGCAGTGGGGGTTGGCCGCAGGGCCTGGCATGCCCTGGTGAAGACCGCCACATGAGTATGGCGGGTTGGCCTCTGCCAACCTGCCACATCCCCACTTGTACCCCCAGGGTGGTCGCACCCGCTGTGCCAAAGATGAGCATCTCCGATCCGGCGTGTTCACAGAAGACCGCCGGTGGCATAATGAGCCGCCTTTGCACCAGGGTTTCCGTGGTGGTAACACTGTACGAAAACCCTGGTAGGGCTTCCCTGTCACCGGTGGATGACTCCCTCCCCCCGCCAGCAAGCACAATCCCCCCACAAAGGACAGCGTCCCCCTCCCCCTAATCTCGCACCAGCCCCACCAGGAACAGCACCCCCCACCAAGTACAGCACCCCTATCCCCCCATCCCGCATACATGCACACCACGCATACACGCATTCACCAACACTGACATACATGCATTCACCACAACACTCATACTCACATACACACACACGCAGACACACACTTACATGCACTCACTTCTACATTCAGACAAGCATACAACCACGCATACACACATTCATGCACACGCACAGATAACACACACTCACACACATCACTCACCCTCCCAGCCCTCCCCTGTCAGACAATCAACTTACATGGTCCGGGGAGGCGGTCATCCCGCAGGGAACAGGAATGGGCGCTTCCACCAATGGCAGCGCTCCACCAGCACGACACCGCCAGGCCATATTATTGCACATAATACAGCTGGTGGAGCCCTTCTGCTGGGCCAGTGGTGGAACTGCCTCAGCCCGCCAGCACGACTACTGCTGGATTTCCGCCCAAAATGGTGGGCAGAAGACTGGTCTTCTGGAGCCCGTGGCTTTGGCAGTGTTTGTAAAAGACCACCAAAGTCTTAATGAGGGCCTTAATGTTTTTTGGGGGGAAGAGGGGCCGCGTGGCCCCCCTCCCTAGGCCGATCTCTGCCCCAGGGACCCCATCCCACAGAGCCCAACCTACACTTAATTTTTTTAGGGGGAGCTTCGTGGCCCCCTTCCCAGGCTGATCGCGGCCCTGCTGACCCCACCCCCTGTGGTGCGGCCTAATTATTTATTATTTTTTGGGGGCAGGGCCGATCTCGACCCAGGGACCCCATCCCTTGGGGCCTGGCCACTTGACCTAAATGTCGGGGACTGTTGGCCCCCACAGTCCCAGCTGGCTCCCCACCTCCTGCGGGAGACACTATTGTTGTCACAGAAAGGGAGCTGGTAGAGCAGCTCCACCTGTGAGAGCAGTTATATCCTCTATATCCTTGCCTACATCTTTGCAGGCAGGGAGACAGAGGAAACCTGCTCACAGCAAGGGAGAGCTGATTGACACACGTGAAAGAAAAAACTCAGTTGTACAAAAATAAAGGTACTTTATTTTGGAACAAATCACCACAAAATACTAAAAGGGTATCCCATTATTAGGAGGTAAGTAATATACTAAATATATACACGAATATTCAGAAATAAGCAAAGAAAAGGTTATAAAAGAGTGCAAATAACAATGCCCATAGTGACCCTGGGGGGGCACAAACAATATGCTAAAAAAATGGAATGTGAATAAGATACCCCCACCTAGGTAAGTAAAATGTGTTGAGGGAAGCTGGGAGTACTAGAAAACCACAGAAGTAAGTAACACAATACCCCCAAGTGACCAGGAATGCAGGAGTAAATCACTGGATTTTACCGAAACCACCCAAAATGAGGAAAAGAAGACACCCAGACAAGACTGCAAGAAAACCAGCAGTGGATTCCTGAATAAAGAAGACCTATGGACAGAGGGGACCCAGTCCAAGAGTCACAGTGGAGTCCAGGAGGAGTAGGAGCTATGACCCACCCAGCTGTACTTGCAGGAGTTGGTCGACGGTGATGAAGAACAGGTCAGCACTGCAGCCCTGGAGGTGGAGAAGAGATCCCGATGGAAGGAAGGTTGCAGATGGGTGTTGGTGCAGGAATTCCACCAACAAGCCTTGGCAAAGGCAAACTTGCGGTTAGTGGAAAAATGGTGCTGCTGGGGAACCCTAAGTGTCGCAGAGAGTCCACAGGAGCAAAGGCAGCACCCAAAGGAGTCCCACAGTATGGGGACACAAAAGTTGCAGAAGCGGCCCACGCAGTACTACAAAAGAGGATCCCACGCTGCCAGAGACCCACGCAGGAGGCTTGGCTTTGCAGGAAGGAGTGCTGGGGGCTGGAGCTGTGCGTTGTCTGAAGATTCCTTGGAGGAGATGCAAACAAGCTTTGGCAGCTGCAAGAGATGCAGTGCCTGGGAGTACTGTCCTGTGTGGGAAGGCAAGGGCTTACCTCCACCAAAGTTGGATAGCTAGCAGAGAGGACTAAGAGCACTACTCTGAACCACACCACCCGTGATGCAGGATCCACGCAGCTTAAGATGAGGGGAGATCCACACAGCCGGTCATCGCTAGCAGTAGGTGCCTGCGGTTTAAGTGGAGTGAATCCTTCACTCCAAGGGAAATTCCTTCTTCTTCTTCTTGTACAGGCTGAAGAGTTGCAGTCTTCGGACACTGCACAGAGAGGGAAATGTTGCAAAGCTACCAGGAGCCCTGGAAACAATGTTGTTGAAGGGTCCTTTCTTCCTGGAGGCAGCTTGAGCCCTGGAAACAATGTTGTTGAAGGGTCCTTTCTTCCTGGAGGCAGCTTGTCGGGTCCTGGAGGTTCCAATGGCAGTTCTGGAGGGCAGGAGTCGAAGTAGAGGTTGGAAAGGAGTCCTGCTGGAATCTTGCAAGCCGAATCTGTGGACCACCCCAGAGGAAGACCCTAAATAGCCCTGAAATGGGGACTGGTCACCTAACACGGTAAACACCCATAATAAGGGGCCTCTGACATCACCTGCCTGGCCTGGCCACTCAGATGTTACCAGAGTTCCCTGCCAACCTGATGGCAGAACCCAGGGACCTCCCTGAGGAGCTCTGAGCACCACCCCTGGGGTGGTGATGGACAGGGGAGTGGTCACTCCCCTTTCCATTGTCCAGTTTCTGCACCAGAGCAGGGACTGGGGGGGGTCCCTGAACTGGTGTGGACTGGTTTATGCACAGAGGGCACCAAATGTGCCCTTTAAGCCAACCAAGTGGCTTGGAGAGGCTACCCCTCGCAAGCCAGTCATACCTATTTCCATAGGGAGAGGGTGTTAACCTCCCTCTCCCAAAGTGTACTGCCATTTGATGGAGTTTGTTTTGACCAATGACTTTGTGTTTCACCACTGCGCATATTAGTTGCTCAATGTTCACCAGTAGCACATTGTATGTTTTGTTCAGTTTAGCCACCTATTGGCTTTGACATGGCATTAGCCATTACTTTCTGTATTCAGTTTAGCCGCCTATGGGCTTTGACATTGCATTAGCCATTACATTCTGTATTCTGCCTATTGGCTTTGACATGCTGTATCCAGTCTAGCCGCCTATTGGCTTTGACATTGCATTCCTATTGGCTTTGACATGATGTATTCAGTTTAGCTGCCTATTGACTTTGACATGCTATTAGATATTCTGCCTATTGACTTTGACATGCTATTAGATATTCTGCCTATTGGCTTTGACATGATATCATATATTACATTTTGTATTCAGCTCCGCTGCCTATTGGCTTTGACATGATATTATACATTGCATTTTATATTCAGCTTAACTGCCTATTGGCTTTGACATGATATTATACATTGCATTTTGTATTCAGTTTAGCTGCCTATTGGCTTTGACATGATATTATACATTGCATTTTGTATTCAGCTCAGCTGCCTGTTGGCTTTGACATGACACTAGACATTGCATTTGATATTTAGGTTAGCTGCCCATTGCCTTTAACGTGGAGTTAGACATTGCAGTTGAGAATCCAAGCTGTATTTTTCCAAGCTGTGTTTTTGCACAAGATGAACCAAGATGTTTTTCTCACAGTAGACTAGACCTGATAACAGAGGGTACATGGGTTGTTTTTCTCCGCTTGAGCTTGGGAACAGGAGTAGTCTCGGAGACCTGGCCAGTCTCCAAAAGGCTTGCTCAGTTTTCCCAGGTCTGAGAGGAGGGGGCACAACTTTGTAACGAATGTCACAGGCTGCAGAGATTCAGATTCGGATCTGCCGGACCTCGTGCTGGAGCTTGGCGCCAGCTGCCAGCAATCCCGTGTGGGTAGATGAATCTCTTTCTCGCGGCTGACAGGGGGTCATCAGCTTGCAGACCTTAGAAAGATGAAGCTGTAAATAGTTTCCCACACAGTGAAGTATTTGTTTTGCTTTGCATTCATTATCTTATAAATATAACCTGCTGTGTATATTGCAAACTGATATATTTTGTTTGATTAACGCGGGCTTGAAAGTTACTAATTCGTCAACATAAAAATCGTGGTTGGGGAAGAATTAACAACAATAAAAGTCTTCTTTGAACTCAGAAGTGCATTTCTGGTGTGTTATGTTAGTGCTTAGAAACTAGCTAAGAGGAAAGCACTACACAAAGGCAATCATTTGTTCTGCCTTCTTGGGCTTGATCAGCTTAAGCAACTCAAGGGCAGCTGGAGCCTGTAAGAGCCTGTAAGACTGGTGGTAGCAATGCTGGGGGTGCTCTAAGGAGCCCCCAGAGTGCATGGAATCATAATTCCAATACTTGCAACAGTATTGGGGTATGATTCCGACATGTTTGATACCAAACATGCCTAGGGTCGGATTTACCATTATGTAGCTGGACCTAGGTAGTGGCCTATGTCCAGTACATGTTTATATTGGCGTCTCTGCAGTCACAAAGTCCAGGAAAATGGATCTGGAATTTCTGGGGGCACCTCTGCCAGTGTAGGGGGGCCCTCACACACAGGTACCTGCACCCACCCCTCTGGGATGAGAGGGCCTGCCGTAGGAGTGACTTAAAGTGACCTGGTGCAGTGACCTGTAGTGAAAAAGGGTGCATGCACCCGTTTCACACAGGCTGCAATGGCAGGCCTGCAAAACCCTTTGCAAGGGTTCCCTATGCGTGGCAGAATAACTGCTGCAGCCCATAGGGATCTCCTTGAACCTGGGTACACAGGTACCATATACTAGGGACTTACATGGGGGAACCATTATGCCAATTGTGGGGCTAAAAAGTTACCAACAACTAAATTTAGAGGAGACAGCACAGTCACTGGGGTTCTGGTTAGCAGGATCCTATTGAACACAGTCAAACACACTGGCAAACATGCAAAAAGTGGGGGTAACCAAGCTAGAAAGAGCCTACTTTCCTACAACCTGCATTATCTATCTGATTGTCCATGATGGCCCTGTTTATGTTCCTTGCCATTGTGAGGTTAAAGTCTCCCCCCCATGACCAGCAGTGTGTCTAGTGAGTGCATGAGCCAGTCTACCAGGGTCTACAGCTCAAATGTCAGCAAACCCGGTGAGTGATACCAGGATGCTACTGTCAGTTACTCCCCATACCATTTAATGCTCAACACTGCATGGCAGCCCCCTAGGGACAACCCATGTCCTCGTAACTGTTAGTGGATGTAATCTGTGGAACAGGAGCCAGATGTGAATCCAGAGTCTACCAAGACTGCATCACCCACCTACTAGAAAACCACAATTGTTGCCTGCCAGGGCTGTATTGAAGAAAGTGCCCTGGGGTCACAATAGGCAAATGTGCCCCCAGGACACTTTGGTACTACAAAAGGGCTTTTGTGGCCCCTTCTATAATACTGATAGCTCTGGCACATATGTAGAGCTAGCACTATCTCAAGAGGGCATTCTGTCATTTGCATGGGGCCATGGCCCCATGCAATGAAGAAATCTGGTACGCCCCTATGCAAATGAGGGAAAATCTCTTGGCATCTTCACCCGTGACGTATTATGGACGTGGGAGCAATGGAAAAGAAGTTGTCAAAAAGAGCCTTAAACGTGTGCCTCAAAAAAGTGGGCCCTCTCAGGGCAGCCCTCTGGAGCCACTAAACATTTCCCTGCAGGTGGGTGTAGTCACTCACTGCACCCATCTGCAAACGGCTCTCTAATCCCTCCTCAAAGTGTAGACAAGTTACCGCCTTCACTGTGAAAAACAGAGCGGCTTTGAAGCAGCTACTCCATATTTCACTTGAGTCTGCTGCCCCCAGGGCAGCACAAGTTTATGGCTATCCTCCGAGCAGTGCATTTTCTGTATTAGGGTGCACTTTCCCTGGTTGCATGTTGCACCTTTTTAAAGGAGTACCAATGCGCAAACAGGTTAAGTGCACCCTATGAGTAATAAGACCCCAGATGCATCTCTTGTAGAAGACTGAGATCAGGGTCTTGACTGGCCTGGAAGTTCAACATATCACCCTCCCTTAGCCCATTTATAGATCCATGAGAAGGATGGTAAGGCCCACTCTTAAAGTCATATATTCGCTCTCTACAATCAGCACCCAGGACCGTTGGCTGACCCCCCCCCTTCCCACTCTTGTTCACCAGATAAAGTTGGCCCCATTCTCTCCTTCCCCCCATGAACTTTGCCCGCCCACCCTGGTGGTTCATACTGACAGTGTAGAACTACCCAACTAATGCTTGAGGCATAACTCCATCCTCCACAAATGTCATCAGAACTGATTGAAGTCTTTACGTGTCAGAGCACTTCCCCAGTTGTCTATTAGGGAGAAATAACAATAGTTCCCTGTTTTGACAATTTCAGTAATACTACTTCTGCTTCCAACTTTCCCTTTCCGATATCCTTCTTTCCCTCCACGCGTTGCAGCCATTCAATAAACTACACAATGGCCATTTTGATAGAATTCCAGAATAAAAATACACTGGATGCATTTATGGCCATTACATAATTTTTTATTTAAAAAACAAATATATATATTATGGTTTTCATATGCTACACAATGTAGTACAACAACATTTTGCTTACCCCTCAAGCAATATATCAACTAAAATGAGCACATAATAGTAGTCTCCAGTTCCCTCCCCTCTCTTGCCCCTTATCAGTACTTCTTCAGTATCAGATTTCCTCTACTCAGATCTGTGTTGTCTTGGGAGTGTGTAACTTCTCTGTCCGACCCTCTCTTATTTATCAAGCCTCTTTTTGTCTCAATGGAGTTGTCCTGGTTTTCATCCCGCCTACTGTCCCTATTTTTAGTATTACCATTAGTCCTCAGGCCGCTATTGAGCTAACCCATTTCCCAGTTTCCCCAGATCTTCTCGTATTTTGTTTCATTGCCTCTATCTCTGTATATTTCTCGTTCCAATATTCGCCATCGGTTCATGCCCTCTCTCCAGTCATCATGGCTTGGTGCCGTTCCAGATCCCCATTTCCTAGCTATGTCCCTTTTTGCAATCATGCATCCCAGGTTAATCAATAGTTTTTGATATCTTATATGTTTGGTGTGGCTCCAGACCCCAAGTATCATTGACTCTGGTGTCACTTTGATGCTAGTCTGTCACGCTTTCCAGGGTTCCCCCCACCTCCTCCCAAGAATTTGGCGACCCGGGGGCAGGTCCACAGCGTGTGATAAAATATTCCCTCCCTTCCGCATCCCTGTAGACGTTTATTGTTTGCAGCCTTCCCTATCTTGAAGAGTAGAGATTTCGTATAATATACTCTGTGTAATATTTTAATCTGGATTAATTTGAGGGATCCTGTGATAGGCATTTCTGCCAGAAAGATCAGTGCTTCTGCCAAATCCTCTTCTTCTAAATCCTTAGTCTCTTTTCCATTGTTACCATAGATTAGACAATGAGGGCTGTGTATGTCTCATAATTGTACCATATATTTGTGATGCTAGTTTCTTTTGTATCTTCCCCTCTAAAGAATCTCAGTTCTAATCTAATCTTCCGGTTTCTTCTTCTGTGGGGATGCTGCATTTCAGGGCCGCCTGTAGGCGGGCATGGTGTAGCCATTGTGTGTCTGACATTTGGTATTCGTTTTGGAGGTGCGTAAAGGGTGCCATCCCATTTGCGTCCCAGATGTCAGCTAAGTATGTTATCCCATCCTTTATAACCCGTTAATGTATTTATCTTGGGTAACCTGTTTCCTTCCCATAAAGGTGTTTTGGATGTCAAACGCATGGCCCACCCCATCTCCTTGGTGAGTTTGTTCCAGGTTTGTATGACCATTTTTGTTGCAGGACTGAATGCAAGATTCAGTTTACCCCCATACAGGCAGTGCAGGTAACTATGCTTCTGCATCATTTCCCTGTCCCCTCTAAACGCTGGGTCATCTTGTGTAGTGAAGGCCCAGTGATTTATTGTGATGAGTTGTCGCCTCATAATATTTCCGGATGTTTGGACAATGCCCCCCTCATGTTTTGGTCTCTGTAAGGTGCGCAGTTTTATTCTGAGTTGTCCCCCCCCGACCATAGTAGCGTGCGTAATAGGGAGTCCATCTGGCGAAATAATTTTTCTGGTATTAGGTATTGGGATTGATGTAAAATATATAGGAAGCGAGGTAACCATCTTAAAGTGCTGCCTTTCCCATCAATGAGAGCGGGAGGGTTTGTCAATGCTTAGTTTCCATTTCGAATCTCTGCAGTAGGGGTTGTAGGTTGGCAACGTAGTGGAGGTGGGGTTTACCTGATATCCAGATTCCAAGTATTTGCATTTCTCCAATTCCACTCTAACTGGTAATAGTGTATTTTGTTCTATTTCCCATGTCCCCACTGGATACAACTGTGATTTACCCCAGTTTATTCCGAATCCTGATACCTCTCCAAAGCCTGGAATATGTCACCCAGTGAGAATGGTGTCTGAGTCAGGTACAGTAGTATGTTGTCCGCATAAAGCGAGATTCGATCTTCCTCATCACTACTAGTCGGCCATCCTCTTATCAGTGGGTCTGTTCTTATCCAGTTAGCTAGTCCCTCGATCACCAACGTAAATAGCATCGGTGACAGAGGGCACCCCTGCCTAGTCCCCTGTGAAGGACGAATTCCTGCGATGTGTATCCATTTCCCCTCATTTTTGCTGTTGGTCGTTTGTACAGTAGCTCAACCCATTTCTAGAATCTTGGGCCAAACCACATCTTGGTCAACATAACAAACATATATTTCCATTCTACTGAGTCAAATGCCTTATTGGCATCTAAGGAAAGGATTGCTCTTCCCCTAGTCGAGCGTGATATAAGGGTCAGGTTATTGTGGAGTCTGCGGAGATTCAGGGCCTTGGATCGACCCGGTATGAACCCCTTTTGATCCGGACGAACCATGGTCACCATCACCCCGCTCAGTCTAATTGCCAACATCTTCGCCAGTATTTTGGCAATTACCCTTTCTGTAGTTGACCCAGGGCCTCTGAGATTTCTTCCTCAGTGATCTCCTCCTCGAGATCCGTTGTTTGTTGCGGGGATAGGCAGTCATTCAAGAAGCTATCTGTTTCTGCTTCTGGGATGGTTATGCAGGATTTATAGAAATCTTTCATTTGGGCTGCCATTTCTTCCATTATTTCCTTGGGATCCCTAATTAATTTCCCGTTGGCTGTCCATAGTTCCCTGATGTGGGAATCACTTTGTTCCTTCTTTCCCAGCCATGCGAACAATTGACCTACTTTATTTGCAGCTTTATAGAGCTGTTTACTTCGTAATAGGTATTGTTGGAGTACTTCATCTCAGGTTACCATATTGTATTACTTTCTTGTTTGATTCATCTGTTTTTTTATTTCTTGTCGTTGTGTTGCGTATTGCCGTTCTAATGCTATAAGTTCAGTTTCTAGCGTTACCAGTATTTTCTATCTGTCCCGTCTTTCTCCTATTTCTCCTGCTATTATCTTCCCTCTGATAGTGGCTTTATAGGCCTCCCACAAGACTAGCGGGCTCTGTACGATCCCTTATTTTCTGTGAAGATGTACTGAGTGCCCTGCTCTAATTCCTCGATTACCTTCCTGTTTTTTAGTCTCCATGTTTGCATCCGCCATTCTTTATCTGGCAGTCGGGGCCCAGAGACACCAGCATCAGTAGTGGGGCATGGTCACTAATTCCCCTGGCTTGGTGTCCTGCCATTGTAATTCTTGGCAGTAGGTCCGCCATAGTCAGAAAATAGCCCAGTCGAGAGTGGGTGTTGTGGATGGCTGAATAGTATGAATACCCCTTTTCCTGCCCATGGAGAAATCTCCACACATCACATAGACCCATTGTCTGCGTAAAGCCCTCCAGTTTTCCCTTGTTGGAGCACCCTGACCTTGATACACTAGCCCTGTCCAGCTCCGCATTCATCAACATATTGAAGTCCCCTCCCAGTAGGATTGATGCTGGCAGTGAGGTGGTAAGTATTGCCCCAGTTTTTTGGAGTATCCCTCCTTGCAGACCAGGGGGGAAGATGCACATTAACCAGTAGCATATGAATATTTGTATATATCCCTAGTATCACCATGTAACAGCCGTGTGGGTCTGCCCATGTGCGCATGGTATGGAATGGGAGGCTTTTCCTAAAAAGTGTCATGGCCCCTCTGGAGCCGGATGTAAACTGCGTGTGTCCCAGTAGTTTGTATCTACCCCTTTCCATGACTTTATGTTGCGTATCTACAAGATCGGTTTCTGGCATAAATATTATGTCTGGTTTGTACCTAGATATGGCTTTATGTTTGAGGCGCCTTTTATGTTTGTTTCCTAATCCATTTACATTCAATGTGAGGATGGATAATCATTCAGTATCCATATTTGTATTGTTGTCAAGAGTAACCTATTTTGTTTTTTTGCTTATTATAGGAATGCTCTCTTGTGCATTCCCCATATATTTTGTTCTGATTCAAGTTTGTGCTCGCCCCTTTGTATGAAGTGACCTGTAATCCTTACCACCCAACTACCCCCCACCCTACCTTACCGTGCTATGATTGTAGAACTAACCACCACCCCAATTCACAGTATGTGTTTTCCCAAACACCTAGTTGGAGACCCACGTTCCCCTTTGTGTGCTGTTCTGAGGCGTGGATTCTTGCCATTATCATAGTTTGTCTGTCGTTTTTTATTGTTCATGTGCTACCCTCCTGTTTCCGAGGGGTATATTTAGGGGAAAGGCAGGGCCAGACACCGGAGGTTCCAAGGGTCTCCCCAATGCCCCCCAACATCCCACTTGTCCATTTTACCTGGGCTATGGTCCTAGGATGTGCTGGTTAGTGTTGCAAGAATTATCTGTTAAGCCAGCATGTCTGCTGTCCTTGGGGTCAACCGAGGCAGTGGATCCGCCTCTGATTCTGTTCCTGACCTGAGTGTTCTGTTCCAGTTCCACCAGTGTCCACCTCTAGTTCCCTCCATCTATCGCTCAGTTGGATCTCAGTCCAGGTCCTGGACAGCCTTCATCTGCGCAGCCTTGATTTGTTCTTGTGACTGCACGGCGGTCGGTCCTAACCAGGCTCCTGCCTTTGCATCTCTTTTTGCCCATCAACCAGGCCTTGGCACCCCCCTGTCCGTGCCCGTTGGCTGGGCAGAGGCCCTGCATCTCTATCCATTCCCAGGCTTCTAGAGGAGTTCCCAAGAAGTTTTTTTTTTTTTTTCATGTTCAATCTGAAGTTTCGCCGGGTATAATAGTGCGTATTTTATGTCATGTCGAAGAGCTCGTTTGACCTTGGAAAATGCTGCTCGTTGTTTCTCTACTAAGTTTGCGTAGTCTGGGTAGATATTTATCTCTTTCACCTCGATTTTCCAAGGACCCCTTTTGTGCGTCTCTTGGAGGATCACATCTCTGTTTCTGAAGTTCATTAAACGCACTATTATTGGTCTGAGGTATGCCCTGGCAGCGGGGGTACTGCTGGAATTCTTTGAGCCTGCTCCACTGAAGAATTTGGTTGGTGCACCCCTCAGTACCACATCGCTCAGCCACATTTCTATGTAGAGTTCTAATGATGGGCCCTCTGCCTTTTCGGGTACCCCACCAGGCATATATTGTGTCGCTGGGATCGGCTTTCTGCAACCTCCACTTAGATGCCTAAAGTTTTTATTTCAGTATCCATGAGTGCAATTTTTTGTGTGAGTGCTTTCACTTATTTATTTACTTATTTTATTTGTCATCGTCCCAAAGAAGACCTACCTCCTCTGCAAGTGTTTCAATTTGATTCTCTAGGGCTGCCTTTGAGTCCTGTATGGCCGCCAGGATCACTTTGGTATGTTGCGTCAATGCTTCCATCCCCCCGGTCCTCTGGCTCGTGACCTCTCTCGAAGGGGGCCCGGCTGATGCCTCCTTACCGGCTTTTTCTTTCCCCATCTTCACCTGTGGGGGGCTGAGGAAGCAGGTGTCCACCCCAGGAGTTCCAAGCACCCCAGTCTTTCAATTAGTGCAGTATAGTTATTTATCTATTCCGTTGCCACTACTGTGTGTGGGTACATATGGAGGTGATTGTCACTGCTTCCGATCTTCCACCCGCCGTTCTATCAGTGGGGCATTACAGTTATTCTTGTATTGTCGAGATGTTGCAGCCATCTAAACCCCTCCAGTGATCTGTCGCTCCTCCCACCTTCAGTGTTTGGGGAGTTCTGTGGCTCGTCGTAGAATACCTTTATTCGATGTTCACGGGTACCTCCTTGCCTGTTTACTTTACTCTGTCTTATGGGCCTCCTCTCTGATGTCTCTGAATCCAGGGTATTCTCTCCCCTCCTCTCCGCATTCCTGTTAGTAATGGATTCCGGGTTCACCTTCCCCCCGGAGTAATGTCAACAACCTCAGAGTCCTTGTGTGCTGTACCAAGGGGGCCCCCCACAAGCCCCCTGAAGCTGTCTCCAGGAGTGGTAGTGGGGTAGGGGGAGATTATTCCTTCCTTTCTGTCTTTTTGTTTATTGTTGTTTCCCTCCACTCCTTTGTTGGTGTAATTCCTCCCCCCCCCCCCCCCCTAGGCCTCCTGGGCCCGTTCCTCGCGTTCCAGGATGTAAAACGAAATAGAGAGGGGAAGATGGTGCCCACTCGACCTCCCTCTCCTGGACTCTCCGCTGTTGTTGGGGCCCCAATACAATCCAGTTGTGAGGGGAGCCCCCCTTGACCATCTCCACCAGGCCACCCCTCAGTTCGGGCAGCCGACTGCACGGCGTGGGGACCGCGGACCGAGGTCAGTCGCAGCGCGGCTCACCGTGATGTCTTCAGATGCCCCTCTGCACCGCTGTGCGCTTGTTGCCTTCTGCTCTGCTAGGTTCCCCCCTAGTACTCGGGCGGGGGGCAGGATCTCTTCCATGGGGTCAGATTGGTGCCCCAGCAGGATACTTGCCCCTCAGATCGTGGACGACGATCGGAGCCCTGGACTACACGTCTGACTCCATTGGCGACTTGGCCACGCCCCCGCCATTACATAATTTTACTATTAGCTACTGTATTATTATACTATAATGTTAAATAACATGGAACGCGCTAAAATTACAGGCAACGTACATGCATACCAATTCACCAGAAAGTATAAAACCTTTTTATTGACGTGTAGGAACATTTATATAGTACCTCATACTCCAGACGAGGCACCCAAACCATTTGCAAATAGGCTGCATGCTGCTCCACTGCAGCATTAGGGTGGAAGAAGTGTGTCCTTATCAAGTGGCATATGTCTGCAACATTCGCATGTCACATGTGATAACTCCAGTTCAGCTTTTCTTATTTTTTTGTTGTTTAGGCTTGGTTTGTAACAAACCAAAATAAGTGAGAGATGTGATACCTATGATTATAAATTTTGATTGTATGGACAGAGAAATGAAGTGTGGCCTGTATGTGAAATGTCTGGATGCTGTGCACAGAACACTGTATGATCATATGATATTCCTTCTATCTTGGAGCTGCATTGTTAGGTACGAAGTGCAAGAAAGAACAGTGACAAATATTTCACATCTGTTTGAGCCTATCATCCTTAAAGTTACTGTATTTAGTTTTGGGCTAGTATCTTCCTGCTGCCTGTATTTTATGGAATGACTTGGAGCTCATTATTACCAGATGCAATAGGTTAAATAGTTATCCTTTATTCTGATAGGTTTATGGAAGATTTTAACGTGTTTTATTATATTTCTAGCCTGTTTGGTGAGGCACTGTTGATTGTGTGTGAGCTGTTTTATATGGAAGTTCAGCTTACAAGGATCATATTGGAACAAGCCAGGTCTTCACTGCCTTCATACATTCAAAGTAGTCTTTCTGGTCTTCGCTGAAAAATAGTTCTAGAGTTCCTACCTTTCTTTTTTTAAGTTTGGGTGCCAGTTTAGGGTGAATGGTTCTCTTCAGTACACAACTTTGCAACTTTAAGTGGATGAAGATAAGGACACGATCATGAATTTCCCTGTAGGTAATGTAAGGTTCTTGAAAGCTGAGCATCTGGACATGGGAAGCCAGTGGAAAGCTTTTATGTAACCTGACATGTGGCTACATATGTGGACATGTAGCAGTTTTGATACAATGTACTGAATTCATTGCATCTGTGTAAATGGACTCTACCAGGGGTTCAGTTCCATCTGCTGAGATTTGACATGCCAGGATGAGGGAAGATGGTAGCCTAAAGTTTCTGAGGAAATTCTACAAGCAGGAAAAATTTCCATAAATTGGTAACTCTTAATTACCACATGTTTGGCTGTCTGGCAAGTTTCAAATGATTGCCCAGCTTTCATTGCTCAACAACTGAGTAGTCTATAGATATTGATTTTCCTTGTTTTTCCAGTTTTGGAAAGATTTCTATTTCATTGTCACAGTTCTAGCAAATCTGCTTAAATATTTAAAAACTTTAATGAGATTCGGTAAGCAGTTGAGTGATGCTTTGATTGAGGAGTGAGTGAACTTTGAATCTACCTCCATGTTTGAAGGGGGCAGTGAAAGTGCGACAGTGAGAAAAGGCTGGAGCTGTTGGAGTGCTAGTAGGAAATCCAGTCACCCATACATTCCTTGATGTCATTTTCCTATAGTTTCTGTAGGAGGGAGTAGTATGTGAAAGTTGCAAATGTGTCACAGTCCAGGGTAACAAGCTTGGTGACTTTGTTCCAGTAAACCTTAGTTTCAAACCAGGGTGAAAGCAGGGCTGATACAGTTGCTCTTCCATGGCAGAACACAATTTGTTAATCTGAGAAACGGATTATGTTACTTACCCTGTAAGTATCTGTTTGTGACATAGTGATGTAGCCTTGCATGCTTTTCGTACTCCTGCCATCCAGTGCTGGTTCCGGATGTCTACAAGTTATTTTTCTTTGAATAAAGTCTTTCAAGTCACAAGGTGTACTGTCTCCTCTCAGTGAGAATGCCATGGACATCAACTCAGATAGATCATTATGCAACCTTGGAAAACACAAAATGCCCAAATTTCGCCTCCAGGTTCCCACGCCCGCTCACCAAGGGTAACACACTACAGATGAGTTGGTCACAGATATTTGCCTTTGCTTTTCTTCTTCTCCCACTCTTTCCATTTCTGGTTCAGAAACTCAAGTAAACATCTGTCACTATGATTCTACTAGCACCCACTAAGCTCGTCAACCTTGCTTTACCACACTACTAGATCTCTCTGTAGTTCCACAAGAGAAGCTGTTGAACAGGCTGGGCCTTTTCACTCAGAACAATGAAGAATTCAGGCACCCAGATCCCAATATGGTTCCTGAGGTCATAGAATTTGTTTACCTTAATTTGCCACATTAATATATAACAATTCTTAAAGGAGCCCGTAGACCAACTACTGGAGCTTGCTACAGTTTGTTTGCTACTGTAATTCTAAACACATTGACCTTTTCAAAGACAATGTAAAAGACGCTATATGCTAGTTGCTTCATCTACAGAAACCTGCTTTAGCATTCACATAAGATTACACCTTGCTGCAATAAATGCTTATCTACAAAATAGACAACATGTCTCTTTATTAAAAATACCAGGCACTCATGGAAGGGCTAAAAAGAGTTCTTCCACCATGGGTTCCACCTGGACCCTCATGGAGTCTTAGTGTTGTTACTTGCCTTATGGGCCCTCCATTTGAACCAGTGCATACATGTCCCCTTCAGTTCCTTTCTTGGAAAGTGGCATTTGTAGTCACTATCACCTCACTTAGATGTGTTGGTGACCTCCAGGCGTTCATCTTAGATGAAGCTTTCCTCCGGCTACAAAGAGACAGGGTTGTCTTGTGCACAACCCCTAAGTTTCTCCTTAAAGTTGTCTCCTATATTTACCTCAGTCAATCGAGTTACCAGTTCTTTTCCCACAACCAGATTCAGTTGCAGAGACGGATCTCCAAACCTTGGATGTAAAACGATCCCTTAAGTACTACATTGATAGAACTACATTTTTAAAAACAACAAAACAAATGTTTGTTGCTTTTTCACCTCCCCATAAAGGGAAAACTATATCCAAATGAGGAATAGCCAGATGGATAGTTAAGTGCATTTCAACATGTTTTGCTAAAGCCAAAATAACCTTGCATACACCTCTTAGAGCACACTTTCCTAGGAAGAAAGGAGCATCCATGGGTTTTCTAGGACTGAAAAGAACTGCAGGGGAAGTGCCAGGCAGATGACAAAGGAGGACCAACCATACTATGAGGAGCCTTACCCTACAGAGCACTCTGATCTTGACCAGGAGCAATACTCCACTTTTGGAGAGCAGGGACAACCGGAGCCTACTATTCCACTTCCAATGTCGCTTGTAATCAACTTACAACACAACCAGGACCCACATCTTTTTTGCCACACACACCAGAATGAAGACCATCTCCTCCAGCCTGCGATCTTGTAGCGCGTTGTTCACCACTGTTTACTGCACTTGGAACACCACTGCCAATGCTGGCTGCTACATTAGCTGACACTGCAGTGGATGACCCTCCTTCTAGTGATGAAGACAAGCAGGAAGGCAAGAATAGAGACTCCTCTTCAGCTCCCAACTAATGGGATGACTATCTCATTAAAACTCCACCCCCTACCACACTACCGCCAGTTGATTCACCACCGGAGGACATCGGTGGCTTTCATAATCTTATGGAGCGAGCTGCCTGGAGGATTCAGCTACCGATAATAACTAAGCAGTCACACTGTTTTCTGTACAACTTTAAGGAACCTACCAAAGAGTCTGTCTGAGCAATCACTATCGAAGACATTATATGGGAGGAAGGCCTCAAGGTGATGGAGAACCCAGCAACCATCTCAACAGTACTCCCTAGGCTGGACAAAAAATATAGGGTGCCCGAAGACCTCCCAGCATGTTTGATAGGACAACCTAAACTATATTCTGTAATTTTGCAGCTAGCCCAGCGCTGCTTTAATAATTCATCTACTCCTCTTTCCGCTCCACCGGACAGAGATGGTCATTGGCTAGATAGCATCAGGAATCGCTTCTCTTCCATAGCAGCCATGACCGCCAGAGCTGCAAACTCCGTTAATTCTCGGCCTTTACAACCATCAAATGTGGTCTGACATCACCACATACATTAGCCTCTTGCCAGAAGAAGAGAAAATTGAGGTGCAAGAAATTGTGCAGGAAGGGGAAATGATTTCAGCAGAGATCATAGATTGGGCCATAGATGTATCATCCACAGGATTTAGACAACTAGCTGGTGCAGTTCCCCGGAGATCTAAACAAAGGTTCTAGATATCCCTTACGACGGTAAATAATTATTCGGAAAGCTGATGTGCTTCAGTCCATCCAGGCCGGCACTAAAACAGCCAAATCCCTAATCCCTTGGCAATCTCCAGTGCCTGAAACAGCCCTTTCGGGGAGCCAGAGGCAGATGCGTCCCCTCTTTTATAGGGGGATGCCAGAATTACAGGTAACAATATCAATCTTGGTGAGTGGGAACCTGGAGGTGAAGTTTGGCCATTTTGTGTTTTCCAAGGTTGCATAATGATCTAGCTGAGAAGATGTCCATGCGCATTATCACAGAGAGGAGTCACTACACCATGTGTCTTGAAAAACTTTATTCGAAGATAACTTGTACACATCCGGACCCAACACTGGGTGGCAGGAGTACGAAAAGCATGCAAGACTACAGCACTTTATGTCACGAACAGATACTTACAGGGTAAGTAACAGATTCCGTCCCTCAGATTAACAAATTGTGTTCTGCCATGAAAGAGCAACTGGATCAGTCCTGCTTTCTCCCTGGTTTGATATGATCACTAAAGTTTACTGGAACAAAGTCACCATGCTTGTTTCTCTGGACTGAGTGACACATTTGTAACTTTCAAATACTACTCCCTTCTACAGAAACTATAGGAAAATGACATCAAGGAATGTATCAACTGGACTGGATTTCCTACTAGCACTCCAACATCTCTAGCCTTTTCTCACTCTCGCATTTTCACTGTCCCCTTCCAGCATGGAGGTAGATTCAAAGCTCGCTCACTACTCAATCAAAGGATAACTCAACTGCTTACCGAATCTCACTAAAGTTTTTAACCAATTAAGCAGTTTTGCTAGAGCTGTGTCAATGAAATGGAAATCTTTCAAAAACAAGGAAGCTCAATATCTAAAGACTACTCAGTTGTTGAGAAATGTAAGCTGGGCAATCATTTTAAGCTTGCCGGACAGCCAAACATGTGGAAATAAAGAGTTACCAATTTAGGGACATTTTTCCTGCTTGTAGGATTTCCTCAGGAGCTTTAGGATCCCATCCTCCCTCATCCTGGCATGACATATCTCAGCAGATGGAGCTGAACCCCTAGGTAGAGTCCATTTGCCCAGATGTAATGAATTCAGTACATTGTATCAAAGCAGCTACGTGTCCATGTATGTAGCCACATGTCAGGTTACATAAAAGCTTTCTGCTGGCTTCCCATGGCCAGATGCTCAGCTTTCAAGAACCTTACATTACCTACAGGGAAATTCATGATCGAGGCCTTAACTTCATCCACTTAAAGTTGCAAAATTGTTTACTGAAGAGAACCATACACCCTAAACTGGCACCCAAACATAAAAAACAAAAAAGGTAGGAATGGCACCCAAACATAAAAAACAAAAAAGGTAGGAACTCTAGAACTATTTTTCAGCAAAGACCAGAAAGACTACTTTGAATTTATGAAGGCAGTGAAGACCTGGCTTGTTCCAATATGATCCTTGTAGGCTGAACTTCCAGATAGAACAGGTCACAGGCAATCAACAGTGGCTCACCAAACAGGCTCGAAATATAATAAAACATGTTAAAATCTTCCATAAACCTATCTGGATAAAGGATTACTATTTAACTTATTGCATCTGGTAATAGTGAGCTCCAAGTCAGTCCATAAAATGCAGGCATCAGGATGATACTAGCCCAAAACTAAATCCTGTAACTTTAAGGATGATAGGCTCATACACATGTGAAATATTTGTCACTGTTCTTTCTTGCACTTCGTACATAACAGTGCAGCTCCAAGCTAGCAGGAATACCATATGATAATAAGTGTTCTGTGCACAGCATCCAGATTCTTAAGACACATAAAGGCCACACTTAATTTCTCTGTCCATACAATCAAAATTTATCATCATAGGTATCGCATCTCCCACTTATTTTGGTTTGCTACAAACCAAGACTCAACAACAACAAAAATAAGAAAAGCTGAACTTGAGTTATCACATGTGACATGCCAACATTGCCGACATATGCCACTTAATAAGAACACACTTCTTCCACCCTAATGCTGCAGGGGAGCAGCATCCAGCCTATCTTCAAATGGTTTGGGTGCCTCGTCTGGGCTATGAGGTACTATATAAATGTTCCTACACCTTAATAAAAAGGTTTCATATTTTCTGGTGAACTGGTATGCATGTACGTTGCCTGTAATTCTATCAAGTTCATGTTTATTAAAATTATTTTATAATAGTAAAATTATGTAATGGCTATAAATGCATCTAGCATATTTTTATTTTGGAATTCTATCAAAATGCCAATTGTGTAGTTTACATTACATAAAAATCCCAGGGAAAAATGATTATTATTGGTGAACTCTCGAATATCCTGCTGCAGTCACACACACTTAAAGCATCCAATAGAACAGCAGACGGAGAGGTTAGAAGGAATAGTAAGGAAGTGGTGCATCAGTGGAAGATTTAAATATGGTTAGGACTTTTCTCCACAACAGCAATATTATTACATTTCATGTTTGACAAATCTGGCTTGGTGGAAGCAGGTGGTTCTCATTTCCAACTGTACTTGATATTTTGCCTCACTGTTTAGCTTAGATATTCTAGTGTGCCTAAAATATGGCTTTGCAAAATTTTGTTTGTTTGAAGTCACTGGGTTAATCTTGTGCACCACTGACCTCGGGCCATCATTGAGTTTGGAGAACAGTGTAGCCCTGATACCAGTATGCTTATTGGGTCATGCAGAGCATCTTCAGTGTTCTTCTTTGTTTCAATAATAGAAAATATAAAGATTGCAGTGTGGATGATGATAAAGTATCTACAGAAAGCTCAGTTTCTGCAATAAACAAAACATAAGCCTATTTACAATCTAAATGTTAAAAACAATTAACTACGTGATCATGATGAATGTCCAATGTGGAATAATTTGCATATGAAATATGGTTTAATATGTATATTTATTATGGTATATACATGAGTGTGGTTGAAAGTTCCAGCATTAACCAAAAAAGTACTGATTTATTAACTACATGCAATCAAAATGTCGTTATTAATGTGATGATCTGTCATCCCTCATTTCTGTTGTAAATCAAAAAGAGAAAGTGAGTTGAATTTATCTCAGGGTTAGCCTTCCTCAAACTTTGAATATGTGACAAGTAAGCCCCAAGAGTCAAATGGTTTCCTATGTAAAATAGTCAACCTCTAACAAGTGAATGAAAAAGCAATTTTTCTATCTGTACTAACTAAATTGTACAATAAAGTGACATTTGTTGAGACACCACACAAAAACACCAAAAGAAGTTCCCTACACTGAATGCTACCACTATCCTTTATCACTAAAGGTCATGGTGGTGTGATGGCTCAATTTAAAACCCTAGTGTCCTACTCCCTCCACCAGTAGTAGTGTATGGATATATAAAGATTAAAGTAATAAGAAAAGAAGACAAAGTACTGGATCAACCAGAAAAACTTCACTCATTGTGTCAGTACTGATAAAAAACAACCAATTGCATATGTCGACCAATATTGAGCTTGAACAGTTAAATCAGGAACAATAGTTAAAACCAAACAAATAAAGAAATGGTACACACTGCCCCAAGTGAGAATAAGTCTTTAATATCACAACTATAGTGATGAAGCCCTTGGGTCTTACGGTAATGAAATGTCCTATGTTAGCTTGTTACACCCAAGGCAGTAAACTGCTTGGTTGTTGTACTGAAGAAAGGTGTGTTCAAACGTTTTTGCAGGAAACCAAAGCCATAGGTCTCTGGTTTTGGCGATTACCTGCGATATATAACCATGTTACAGAATTAAAACCCATCCAGCTCATATGTATACAAGGGCTGCTAGCTCTTCAATCTCAGTCGTACTTTGTAGATGACCTTCATTTTCATCCTATATTTAGTTTCTGTTCATTTAGCACTAACACATTGTTTCCTAAAATGATTTCAGACTTTTCTGCATCTACAGTACAAACTACAAGCAGTTTATTTACCAAAAGTAAAGGTAACTAAACCAAATCTTTTCTTATGTGTAATTCCTGGTGCTTGATGTCGCTTTTAACAAACCTTTTTGTTTAACCTTGCTGTAGTTTCATGCATGGTCAGTAGTTAGTAATGGTAGAATAGGAAAGCTATTTCATTCTGTTTGTGGTGTTGCATCTTTCTCAATATTAATGCAGAAATGCATGAGAAGTTGATGTCTCCCTCACTGGCTTCTGAAGTAAAAAAAAAAAAATTATTTACGTAGAGAGTGCAATACTAATGCATTTGCTGCATGTATCTGTTGTAGATTCACCTGTTGGTGCGTTTCTGCAACAGACACCACGTACACTGTTGGTGGGTCCTGATATCTTGGCAGTTCTTGCAGGCTCATCACTTTATCATGAGTACACTGTCATGATAATAACTTTGTCTCTCATTAATTATTGTTTTTCCTTTGTGCAGGACCAATACCATTGAATTCTACACATACCTATAGAGTAGATTTAAATGTGTAATAGGTTGCAAATGGTACTACCCAATACTTCTGTACACTTAGCTGTATAGTATTCATGTATTTGAATAGACATTTATTGTTGCTATTTTATCTTGCTTCTTGTGTTGGTATACTTATTAAAACTACATTTAACTCAACATATCTGAAAATGTCACTTCTTTCAGAATCTACATTACAAACTACAAAGCATAAAAATAGGGCTGATGAAGGTAAATCAAACAGCTTCTTAAATATAGTGACAGAGAGCGATAGAGAAAGTTTGAAATTCTGCCTTTCCCAAACACCTGCTTGTGCATTATTTTACAGGGGTATTTCTTTAATTTTAATTTTGAGCATTGATTATTTTTAATGAAGCCTTTTTTTTATAAATATATCCTTAACTCACACGTGACGCCTTAAATATGTTGTGCAAATTTAATTGGCCTGATACAAGAGTGCTGACTTGCACAAGCTAAACATGTGTACAGTGTTATCTTTTTTAATAGTTTTTCATTGAGCTTATTTTTTGTTGGCTTTCTTGAATTTTTATGAATCATTTCCTTTTCAGAATGTTTAAGGATATATTTATTTTGCCTCTCTGAAAAGCAGAAACGTGTGTGTGTGTATATATATATATATATATATATATATATATATATATATATATATATATATATATATATATATGCATAAAACAAAGGAGAACTCTGGGAAGTTCCCAATTTTAGGCGGAGAGCTGCTCTAGTAAGGAGCACCCTGCAACACCAGCGACACTCTAGATTTGCTCACCTCAACCACAAAGTTTTTAAGCATAGGATCAGCACAGTGCTGTCCTCGCTGAGCTAGATAGTGACAAAGTATTTTGCCATTTATACAGCAAAATCTTTAAGCATAGGATTGACACAGTGTCATCCTCGCTGAGCTGTAAAATGCCTGGAGTGGTAAATGGCTTTTGTCTAAAACTGGGAACTTCCCAGAGTTCTCCTTTGTTTTTTTGCATAATTTATGCGTCACTCTAACCCTGAAAGGGCCTTGGTTTGAGATATATATATATATATATATATATATATATATGTATATATGTATATATATATATGTATATATATATATATATATTGCTAAACCCTCTGCAAATGTGTAGATGTGGGTCATTGTACATTGATACATTTCAACACAGGCAATCTTTATTGTTCCTGATGTCTTGGAAGATTTTCTTGGGTATTAGGTCTTTATCATGGGAAATGAAATATGTCACCCTGTACAATATCTAATTTGTTTGTTTTTGCATTCAAAATAGTTTTTCAATCTATCAAGTTGTTTCAAGCAACTAGCGCCCAGTCAGTATATTGAGTAGCTGTGTAAAATAGCACTTTATACTTATTGTTTGCAAACAATAAATTCCATCGACATGTAGTGGCAGTTCTACTTTAGATGTTTGTGATTGTGAACCTTAACAGCAGAGGTATACTGTACTTGCATCACCTTGGCTTATGTGAAGTGACCTCAACTTTCATTGTTCAGGAAAGATTTCCGATGAGCATTTATGGATATACATATTTATATATATTGTACTGATGCATGTACAGTGGCACTTACATGTTTGCTTAATAACTCAAATGTGGCTGAAGGAAATTTTACTGAACCAATAAATGGCAAGAAATGGAGTCATTCATTTGAGTTTGCCAGGTTCAATGTGTTTTTTTTCTTTCTTCAAAAAAATGTTTACATTCCTTGCAACAAACCTTCCTGTGCAGATATGCAAACTAGTTAGAAAGGTTACTGGACTTGGGACCTTCTCAACATGCTTGACAATCTGCACACTGGAACAATGATCTTTGTTGGCTGTGTCCTCCAAGTTGGACTTAATGGGCGAACGAAGGCGCAAAGTTATTAAGGATCGAAATGTGTGCTTTTTGAGGTGTGAAACCATAACTGTGGAGATGCTTTGTGCTACTTTACATTCAGCCAACATTAGGACAGAAAAAGTTCTAGTTTACTATACGTTTTACAGGCTAAATTTGGGACTAAATTAAAAAGATATTCAGGGAAGGGTGCTGACGAATCTGTATATGTAACAGTTGCTAAATGCCTTTTCCTGTCAAAAATAGTGTATGTTCCTCATGTAAATGTCCACCTAAACACTCTATGTATTGTTTGAGTAGGCACTATTGTCTTCCTCATATTCTTTTTTTAACATTCTAGATGAGTACATCATCTAGAAGTCTGTGCCAACCAAGTTGTTATATATTTGTGTTGGCTGTTCTCTATTGTATCCAAAACAAAAAGGGAATGTATTGACAAAAATGGTGAGGTTGGTGACTGCTGACCAGCAGAGAAATGGAAAGTACAGAGGCACATTCATTTTTAAGTTTGGCTGCAGACCTATCGACAAGTAATCCTACCCAAATAGCTAGATCAAAGCATTTTTTTTTTTGTTAATAAACCTTTTTATTAAATTTTTTATTAGCTTACATGGAGATAAACTCTTAAATAGTTCAAAACTTCTCAAGCACCCACCACAATTTCTCCACATTCGTAAATTTGTAAAAGGCAGAAATATCAGCACCACTCTGAGACTTCTACAGGGGCTCTTTAGGTCCTAGCTTCAGTTTCCCCAGTCCCTCCGCTCTAAGGCACTACTCCCATTAACTGCCATGCAGATCAATCCCCCCTCACCAGTATCATTAACGTTTGTCCCTCAAGTCCCCTACAGAAGCCCCATATCTTAAAAAATTGCCTTTTAAACTGTTTCATCTGCTTGAGTGCGCCAGTCCATGTTAAAGGTCCATTAATCGAACCCCTGGATGGAGGAGCTTCCCCAGAGTCTGATATTGTCTCTTCTAGCCACGTTCAGAGCACCATTACAAAACAGTTAAGTGTACCGGGTGTGGTTTGGTCTCCCAAATCCCAAGTGCCACCAATGGAGGATTAATAACTGTTTTTTGCTTTCTGAACCACAGAAATCCGCTGGCCCAGAAACACCGAACTCTTAAACTGCTAGAGTATGGACCAATGCCATTGTCTGGTTACAACCTCGCAAACATCTATAGTTATGTGTTCTTCCCCTCTTAAGTACCTGGGTCCTGGTGTAATATGCATGGAATAGTATTCTAAGTTGCACCAAATGTAACCCAATCCTCACAATTAATCCCTCTGGTATTTACAAACTTCCCTCAGTCCTCATCTTCCACTACTCCAAGGTTCTATCCGATCTGTCCTTCAGTGCATCCAGTGGGGTTTGACTGTGTGTTTTGTTTGTATGCTTGTAAAAAAGTGTATTTATGCAGAAAAGTCACCAGTACCCAGTACTCTATACTCCGGAGGAGTTCCTCTGCTACGAGCATGTAACAACATTGCTGACTTTCCATTAGCTAATACTGTTTTTGGGTCTCTGCCAAAGATATGATCCCCTATTGTCCCATATGTCTCCTATCACAGGGATTTCTAATAAATCCCATTACTTGCAGCCTTCAACCTCCTTCAAATCTACGAGGATGCCTCAGTCCCACAAGTGTTTCTAGCATTAATTTCCTCTTAACCCCAGCTTCTGTGTAACCTTCCTCCATACTGTGATCGCCACTGCAGTCAGTGTCATTTGGCAGGTCCCTTGACTTCTGCTGTACAGCTTTCTCATATATTCTCTAAGACCTATCTGATTGCCCATGATGACTCTCTCTACGTCCCCTGCCATTGTGAGGTTAAAGTCTCCCCCGACCAGCAGTGTGTCTAGTTAGTGCATGAGTCAATCTACCGGTTAGTGGTAGAGTTGATCTGTTGAGGAGGGCTTACAAAAGGAGCACGCTGGTGCAATCATGCAACCAGTGAGAAGGGTTTTTTGCACAACCGGCACAAATTGTGTGGGGGATTTCTTTTAATAAGAGAAGGACTTGTTTTTAATTCTGTTTTTATAAAAAGTATTGTTTGGGGGTGATTTTGTGTGATTTTTACATACAGCATGACGGCCCCCATATTGGGGTAGAGCAGTTAACGGTCGAGTTGATCAGTTGAGGAGGACTTGCAAAAGGAGTATGCTGGTGTGACTGTGCAGCGGGCACGCCAAAGGCAAGCCCGTCTGCACCTGTCAGCGTCCCGAAAGCAGCCAGCGCCAGCCATGCTGCCAGCTCTGCTCCAGAGGGAGAGAGGAGTCCCTTATAATTACTTACTCAAGTAAGGAACTTTACAGGCTTAGGCCTAAATTGGTGAATGATGATGAGGGGACTAAGATACTAGAGGAAGGAGGGTTGAATATTTTGAATGTAAATGAAGGTGATGGGGGTGGAAAGAGTGAACAAGGACCACTGCTTTTTAAAATGTAGACTTATTAGCACACGTTCAGCAGTGAAACACTCAGATGAATTAAATATTTTACTTGGTAAATATAAATAAGATCTCCTCTTTATCTCTGATACCTGGTTCCCACCTGGCTCAGCAGGAAGTGGGCATTATTTGCCCCACAAGTTACAAAGCAATATATCAATCAAGGATAGGAAAAAGAGGGGGGGGGAGGGAGGGAGCTATTATTTCTAAGGATTAATGGGAGATAACCACCCTTCAAATTGATACATTACAAGGGCTTGAACTGATGGGTTTTGCCCTAAAGGAGAGTGGTAGGATATTAATTTCAGGTCAGCTGCACTACAGACCTCCAGGGCCCCTACAGAAATTTGTTAAACCATTTTTGAAGATGGTTACTAATCTGGCCTTGACACAAGCATTATATTTGGAGACTCTAACATCTGAGCTCAAGGCAGAACATGCCCTTATAGTAGAGATCTAATTCACTCCTTTGAGTTGCTGGGCCTCATACAGCAGGTAAACGGCCTAACTCATTCAGCTGGCTATCAGAGTTGATTATAGTCCAAGAACTGGTTCAGCTATGCTGATCTGATCATTCTTTAGTGACATTTGAAGAACATGGTCTACAGCTTGAATCTATAGAAATTAGTAGTATGATAACTAGACAAGGTAGAGCTTGGTTTAAGTTAAAGAAAGTAAAATATATTGGTGTATTGATGTACAGAACTGTTTTAATGAAGAGGTTTCGGTGCAAGAAAATTAGGACTGTCTCCAGATTACAATCAAGGAAACTTTAGACTTCAGAGTAACTCCTACTGAATCTATGAAGATGAAACCTAGGAGGTCAGACCCCTTGTTTACAGCTACTTTAAACAAGACTAAACTTAAATGCAGGAAAGGCAGTGGCGTAGAACGTATTTTGATGATAAATTGTGCTTATAAGAAGCTCTAAATCAGTATAAGATAGGAATTAGGAAATCAGAGGAGCTGTATTATGCCACTACCATCTTAGAAGCTGCCAATAAAAGTAAGAACATGTTTGAGATAGAGAGTTGTGAGATCCAGATTAAGTAAAAGGTACAGTAAGACCGTCGCAGGAATCGTGTGATAAATTATCGGGCTTTTTTCATAACAAGATCAAAGTCATTCTAAAGGATATAGGGGATGATTCTGACATTCATGTTATAGATAACACCCAGTTAAATGATAGAGCATCAAGAAGGTGCTGTGTGAATGTGGAGATAAGGAAATAGATCCATTTTACAAACTGGACAGTATTGAGCCTGTGAGAGTTGTTCAGGAAACTAGCCACTGGCTCCTTACTATATCCCTTCCTGCATAGAGGCTGGAAAGAGAGGGCCGAAGATTGTTCACAGTAGTCCGGCAAGAATTTCATTCTCTCTGCCAAGTAATGTTTTGCTGTGGAACAAGTGTAAATAAGAGAGTGTAAATAAAACAGTGGCAACATGCTATGGCTTGATGAGAACTTTAAGAAAAATCATTGCCTTATTACCTCAACCAACAAGGAGGCTGGTGGTACAAAGTTCAGTACTTAGTCGATCAGACTACTGTAATGCACTTCTTTTGGGAGCTCCAGAATATTTTTTAAACAGACTGGAAAGACTGCAAAAAGTCTCAGCTAAGCTTCTGCTTAACAAATCCACATATGTAGAACCAGCACTAACTCGAGAGGGCATTCCGTTATTTGCATGGGGCCATTGTCCCTTGCAAATTAGGGAATCTTATACGCTCTTATGAAAATGAGGGAAAATCTCTTTGCCTCTTCACCCGTGCCATATTATGGATGTAGGAGAAATGCAAAGGAAGCTCTCAGAAGGAGCACTGAAAGTGCACCACAAAAAGGTGGGCCCCCTGAGGGCAGCCCCCTGGAGCCTCCAGACATTTCACTGCAGGTGGGTGTAGTCACTCACTGAACCCATCTGCAAAGGGATCTCTAATCAGTCCTCAAAGTGAAGATGGGTTACCACCTTCATTGTAAAACACAGAGCGGCTTTGAAGCGGCTGCTACATATTATACTTGAGTTTACCCCCCCCAGGGCACAACAAGTTTATGGCTACCCAGAGAGCAGTGCATTCTCTGTAATAGGATGCACTTTCCCTGTTTTAGCATGAGGCACCTATTGAAAGAAGAGCGGTCACACAAACAGGTAAAGTGTGCCCTAAGAATAAGGCTCATATGCAATTCTAAGCAGAAGAATGAGATCAGTGTCTTGTCTGGCTTGGAAGTTTAACTCCACACCCCCAAGTCGCACCGCACACCCTGGTGCCTCATAGAGAAAATGTAGAACTACCCACCCAATGTTTGAGGTATCTGTCCAACCGCCACGAATGAACATCAGAACTGGTTGAAGTCTTTGTCTCTGAGCACTTCTCCAGTTCTGTAGTATGGGGAAAAGACAATAGTTCCCTCTTAGAGAATTTTAGTAATACTACATCTGCTTTCAAATTTCACTTTCCTTTACCCTTCATTCCCTCTACGCGTCACAACCATTCAGTTCAGCATCCATCATGGCTGGACTGCCCCTCCATGTGGTTGTCCCTCATAGAGCTTTCCACTTCCACTAACCCCACAGTCCCCTTCTGATCTGATCCTCTAGTATGTGTCTGCATTCCCCTGTTCCTCTTGTTCTCTACTGGTTGCCATCACTCCAGTAATTCACAGGCATTGTACAGAGATGCAAAGAACTAAAACTTCCCCTCAGCCAGAATCAATAACTTAGCTGTTCTGTGCAAGAATAATTTTCCTTGAACTTATTGAGGATAGTTGACAGACCGCCTGCAGGATTGCGTCTTAATATCTTAAATTGAGAATTCAGGCTATGACCTGTTGTGACCTTGCCCTGGGTGGGACCCCTGGCACACAATGCACTCTCACTACCACAAAGTAGGTTTTACTATTGTGACCACAAATTTCTTCACAAATGGTTCCATGGTTGTGCCCTCTGTTTTTTTGGGAAAGCCTGACAGAGTTATGTTATCTCACTGAGGTGTCCCTTCGACATCTTCTGCCCTTTCTGCACTGTATTGCCTCCTTGAGGTGGCAGACCTCCACCTGCAATGTTTTGATGAACTCTGTGTATAGTCAGCATACCCTTCACTGCGTTCATCCTTGCCACAATCCATCCTGTTTTCTAGGGTCAACATTGTTTACCTAATCCCCAGTAGCAGTTCTTACAACTCATGTTGTAGGGGCACATCTTTCTGGATTTTCAGAATATACATATTGCAAATATTGCTATACCCCTCTGAGTCAGGCAGCGTCTCTTTTTCTTTTCAGTCATGCACCGCCTGAATGTGCTGCAGGATATTCCAAATTACTGTACCCTGTAGCAGGCACACAGCATTTCACCCTAAACTCGAACAGAGCCTTCTAATCTCACTGTACATCATCATAATACTTTAACACAGTGATGGAGTCATTCAAGTCCTCTGGTCACTGTATTATGTCAGATAGTGACCGATTCAAATCCCAATGGGGGGCTGTAATCTATGCCTTAGTCATTCATATAACCTTTTAGGTAACATGATGAATTGCAGGTGGTCTTCCTGTGGTAATTAGTTTTACAGTCTGACCTCTCCTGCCTTCACAATACTGGAGCAGTTTAAAACAAATGTATTGCTAAGTATGCCCTTAGTTCTAATGGTTGTAAGCCAGAGGAAGTTGGGCCATTCACCACTGTCTGCAGCATTTAGAGGTCGCAGTGGCCTTACAGGGCTTCTTGGGTGCTTCTCTGTCCCACCATTTCCAGCAGGCCGGTTTCAATGTATCAGAATGTGCCTGCCTTAATGGGAATCTGTCACAGAAACATTTGTCAGGACGCTGAAGAGTGCTGACTTCCAGGTTGCTCTACTCTCGGCTGCAATGTTTCTAGAATCTGTATGTGGAGGGATGAGGCTGTGGACGACGGCTCATGGCCCTTCAAACAGATTCACAGCAACCCACTGGAGAGCTTTCCACAGTCTCCAACATCTGAATGGATTCCATAGCAGCTATTGCTGGTGAAATCTGAGCACGGCACATTGAATCTCAGATTCTATAACTGATGATTGTAATTCAAGACAGTCACTCAAACATACATTAAAGCTAGGAAACTCAAGGTGCTCTTAGATATGATGTTGTGCATTCCTCTAGTGCTTAACTGCCCCTTGCAGGTGCATCCCCTTCAATAACTACGAGCTGTCAAGTGGCAATAAGTGACCAACTAATGGAATGATCCACAACCACCACCGGCCCTAAGAAAGTGCTGTCCTAGAAGATGGTGAGAAAATGTTTTAAGCGGACCAGATCTGCCAATTTAATATTTTCAAATTTATTTGAGGACCAAAGCTTCACTGAAGAACTGATGTGCTTATCTTTTAAGACTTAACAAAAAGCAGATTCTGGTATCAACCGTAACAATAACAGTGCCTTAATATGTAAATGTCTTAAAACTGAGATCAGAATAAGTGGCTTTACTAGAGCTACTGCCACATTAGCCCTGCATTACACCTTCAGACAAGGAGAAATAAAAAGCACATTACATGTCAGATCTGGTTGTACATCATGAAGTCATGTTGATATTAGAGTATGTAGCAGATCTTTTTATGTGTGGGTAGATGCTTTCATCAGAAAAGAGTCTGACTGTCACAAGTGGGAAATAGGTTTGCAACAGCTACATCTGCAGTTTGAGTTGGGGAACATCGCTTCTAGATTGTTTTGTGGCTCTGTGTTTCCAACTTTTCCATTTGGCTCCAAGTATCTTATGGAAAGTCAAGCAAGATTCATGCTGTCCCACCCTGCTAGCTCTCCATTAGGCCAACAGTTTAGGTAAAGAGATCTCTGGGACTGATTGATGGACAAACCATTTCAGCTTAGGATGGACCTATAACTCCTGACTCCTGATGAAAGGCAGTGGGGAGGTGTTGCACTGCTATCCAACCTGCCTCTGCTGGACTACTTGTCTGTTTGATAAATTGAATCTAGGTGTTCAAACTTGCAGTTGCAATATCTTTGTGTTCTGTGGGCAACAAGAGCTGGTGCCACAAATAAAACAAATGGAAAATATTTTTCATTTGAGCAAGATAACAGAACTTAAATTCATTTTGATTGGCTTCAAAAGATTGCTCAATTAGTTCTTTCATACTTTCCAGGAAGATTTCATTTGGCTGACCTAATCAGATGTTCATGATCTCCTTCAAAACGTATGTTATTTTCTACAAAAAACATAAAAGAATTTGAGAGGCTATTCCAAATTTATCCTCCACGATCCAAACAATCACGTACTTGAGAATTGAACAGTCAGAAGCCATTGGAATGTAATAATTTGGCATCCTTGTGGTTGCTTTTTCTGGCAAACTGCTATCTTTTTGGCAATAACTTCCAGTGGAAATGCTTGCTTTTTCAATAAAAGCACTGTTTCTGAAACTTTCTTAGGACATTGTCAACGTAACCAATCCATGCTTAAATCTATAGGAGCCTTTAGTTCTTGAAATTAAAAGTCAATTTACCGACATTCTTTGCTCAGCCATCAACCCGGGCAGAACAGGTGTCACCCAAGTTAGACATTAAGCATTGTTTAAGAATTCTACGTAACCAGACCAACTGCTTTATGTGAGATTGATGCACTGGGTGTCATTCAAAACAAAGTATTTTAGGATATTGTTTTTTGTGACTTTGTTTCTGCCATTCCAAGGCTAAAATGCAATGTGGGTTTCGGTCCTGACTTATATGAAGCACTAGTGCCTCAATGTCCAGTCTAGATAATGGACTGCAGTGAGGCAAGAGATACTACACAGCCTGTTTCACTGAGGTGAGCATCTTTCCACAATTCTCTGTTTGTTAACCACTTTAATAGTCCTACTTCAAGCATGTGAATCTATGAAAGATTCAGTGCTCGGGAAGAAAGACGTTTCTTACCTGTAACTAACGTTCAGCATTTTTAATTCTTCCTTCAGTGCTCGTTGTAAGGGCCTCGCTCAATAAATGGTGTGCCACCCTATACAGAGTCCACGCAACCCTTAATGATAGTTAATGGGTGTCCAGATAGCAAAAGCTCTCTAGGGGTAGCTGAGGCGAGCAGTTAAAGCTTATCCAGGAGGAAGGTAAAGCACTTGAAATACCACTGTAGTCAGACAGTAACTCACTCAGAAGAAAGAACCACACAAGTGTTGCAAAAATACAGGATACCTTATTACAGCATTGATATAACTCCTAAACTGCATTGATATAACTCCATTTGGAGTTATTACACATAATATATACACAAAATAACCAGCAGAAATAGCATCAAATTACAGAGGGCCCAAGGGGAGGGCCAAACCATATACTAAGAAAGTGGAATGTGAAACGGTGACCCCACCCAAGGTACGTGTTGTAGTTAGTTAGGGGCTGGGGATAGTTAGGAACACCAATCAGGAGAATGGTAGCTACCCACCCAGTTGTCCCATAGACTAATTCAGAGAGTATTGGTTGGAGTTTATGGACTTCAGGGCCCTTCCCAGTGGACCTCGAGGAAACCTGCAGGCAAGAGAATGGATGGAGAATGACCCCACCCCAAGATACCAAGGGGTCAGGAATACCTACACACGGGGTCCGGGTGCAGAGGGGAGAAGGGACTCTCTTAGAAGACTGTGGATGCCTCGGATTGTCCAACTGCTGTCACGATGCATGGACCAGGCCTGTGGAAGCCAAGGATGGATTCCAGATATGGAGGTCCTGCAAAGGAAGAGGACCTTTGGAGGTGCCCAGGTGGTGCAGGTGGCAATGCCCACCCTCCTGAAGGTGAAGTTCCTGCAAGTCAGTGGAAGACGTCACCCAGCTGCGGGATCTAGGAGCTACAGAAGATCCCAGGAGTCATCTACAAGCTGTCCTTCAATGGTCACCAGATTGCAGGAGGGTCAGTGACCAGTCAGGTCACCAACAAGCGCAGGCAAATGCGAACAAGAGTTGCAGAAGAGTTTGCAAAGTTATGGAGACCAGCAAGGTCCAAAAGAGACTACCCAGGAGGGTGAGTCAGAGCTGGTCCTCAACACACAGGAAGGCCAACAGAAGTCAATGGAGCCCCATGAGTGAATCACAGGTTCTGAACACAGAGAGTCACAAGGATGCCCTACCAGCCCAACAAAACAGAAGTCCCACGTCACAGGAGTTGCAGGACTGGGGCTGATCTCTGGACTGCAGTGTGCCAGAGGCTGGGGCTTCTTGGCGCTTGAAGATCTCCAGAGGAAGAGTCAACTAGCCTTGTCAAATGCAACAGTTGTTGTGCACAGGGGTTCTAGTCCAGTGGCAGGAGCAGGGACCCACAGACTCCCAAGTTGGTCAGAAGACAAGTAGGACAGAGAGGAGGTCAACAGACTTACCACCTGTGTTGCAGGATCTTCATGTGTCCATGGCAGCAGACCCCACCAGCTGGTCGATGTTGTGAGTTGCCTGCAGTTGCAAGGGAATGACTCCTTCACTCTAAGGGGGATTCCTTTGTGCTTCCAGGTGTAAACAGACTCCTTGTGACCATAGAGGATGCACAGCCTTGGATGTTGCAGAATTATTGCAGGATCCGGAGAAACAATGTTGCAATGAGAGCCTTCCCATCAGAAGCAGACTTGTTCGGTTCCAACAAAGACCAGCAGCCGTTCCAGAGACCAGGGGCAGATGTCTTGCAGAGAGTTCCTTGCAGGGTCTTGCTTTGCTATCTCAGTGCCCTTTCCTCGGGTTCTGCACACTGCTGACCAAAATCAAATCATAAACATTTATAAAGCGCGCTACTCACCCGTGCGGGTCTCAAGGCGCTAGGGTGGATGGGGTTACTGCTGCTCGAAGAGCCAGGTTTTGAATTGCCTCCGGAATGCCAAGAGGTCCTGGGTGGTCCTGAGGTTGGTGGGGAGGGAATTCCATGTCTTGGCCACCAGGTAGGAGAAGGATTTCCCACCTGCCGTGGTGCGGCGGATGCGAGGGACGGCGGCAAGAGCGAGGTTGGCGGAGCGAAGTTGACTGGTGGGTGTGTAGAAACTGAGGCGGCGGTTGAGGTATTCGGGTCCCTTGTTGTGGAGGGCTTTGTGTGCGTGGGTGAGGAGTGGGAAGGTGATCCTTTTGTTGACGGGAAGCCAGTGCAGGTGTCTCAGGTGGGCGGAGATGTGGCTGTTGCGGGGTATGTCGAGGATGAGGCGGGCGGAGGCGTTTTGAATTCGTTGCAGACGTTTCTGGAGTTTAGTGGTGGTTCCTGCGTATAGGGTGTTGCCGTAGTCCAGGCGGCTCGTGACGAGGGCGTGGGTCACGATCTTTCTGGTGTCTGCGGGGATCCAGCGGAAGATCTTTCGGAGCATGCGGAGGGTGAGGAAGCAGGAGGATGATACGGCGTTGACTTGTTTGGTCATGGTGAGAAGTGGGTCCAGGATGAAACCGAGGTTGCGTGCGTGGTCTGAGGGGGTTGGTGCGGTGCCAAGGGCCGTGGGCCACCAGGAGTCATCCCAGGCGGACGGGGTGTTTCCGAGGATGAGGACTTCCGTTTTTTCTGAGTTCATTTTCAGACGGCTGAGTTTCATCCATTCTGCGATGTCTTTCATTCCATCTTGCAGGTTGGTCTTGGCGCTGGTGGGGTCCTTGGTGAGGGAAAGTATCAGCTGAGTGTCGTCGGCGTAGGAGGTGATGTTGATGTTGTATTTGCGTACGATGTCGGCGAGGGGGCTCATGTAGACATTGAACAGAGTCGAGCTGAGCGAGTAGCCTTGTGGGACGCCGCAGATGATCTCGGTGGGGTCTGAGCGGAAAGGTGGGAGGTAGACTCTTTGGGAGCGGTTGGAGAGGAAGGAGGTGATCCAGTCCAGGGCCTGTCCTTGGATCCCGGTGGAGCGGAGGCGGGATATTAGGGTTCGGTGGCAGACGGTGTTGAAGGCAGCCGAGAGGTCGAGGAGGATGAGGGCGACTGTTTCTCCGTTGTCCATCAGTGTTCTGATGTCGTCTGTGACTGAGATGAGGGCGGTTTCTGTGCTGTGATTGGCTCAGAATCCGGACTGAGAGGGGTCGAGTAGGTTGTTGTCTTCAAGGAAGTTGGTAAGTTGCTTGTTGACGGTCTTCTCTATGACTTTGGCAGGGAAGGGGAGGAGCGAGATGGGGCAGAAGTTCTTCAGTTCGCTGGGGTCCGCCGTAGGTTTCTTCAGTAGGGCGTTGACTTCTGCGTGTTTCCAGCTCTCAGGGAAGGTGGCAGAAGCAAACGAGCTGTTGATGGTCTGGAGATGCGGGCGATGATGTTGTCGGCTTTGTTGAATATGAAGTGTGGGCAGGGGTCCGAGGGGGCACCGGAGTGGATGGAGTTCATGGTGGCTTTGGTCTCTTCCGTGTTGGTGTGAGTCCAGGCGTTGAGGGTGATGGCAGGGTTGGCTGGGTCTGGTGTCCGAAGCCGTCATGTAGGTCGGTGATCTTACGATGGAAGAAGGTGGCGAGGAAGTTGCAGAGGTCTTGTGAGGGCGTGATGGCGTTGGCATTAGGGTTGGAGAGCTCTTTGACGATGTTGAAGAGTTCTTTGCTGTTGTGAGTGTTCTTGTCCAGTCTGTCTGTGAAGGAATTTCTTTTGGTGGCGCAGATCAGTTGGTGGTGTTCGCAGGTAGCGTTCTTGAGGGCAGCCATGTTATCTGCGGTGTGGTCCTTGAGCCAGGCTTTCTCGAGGGTGCAGCAGTTTTTTTTAGATTCCTCGAGGGTGTCTGTGAACCAGAGAGGTTTTTTGGTGTTGGTCAGTCTTGGGAGGCGTCTGAGGGGAGCGAGGTTGTCTGCGCAGTTGGTGATCCAATGTGTGAGGCTGAGGGCTGCGTCGTTGGGGTCGGTGGAGAAGGTGGGTTGGTTGTCGCTGAGAGTGGAGAGAAGCTGTTCCGCTGGGATTTTGTTCCAATGTTGGCGTGGGATGGGTTGTGTGCGGAGGTGGCGAGTCTCACGTCGGAAGGTGAAGTGGACACATCTGTGGTCGGTCCAGTGTATAGCGGAGGAGTGGCTGAAGGATACGTGGTTGCTGGTGGAGAAGATGGGGTCGAGCATGTGTCCGGCGATGTGGGTGTTCACCAGTTGCTTGAGACCGAGGTTGGTGAGGTTGTCGAGCAGGGCGGTGGTGTTGGGGTCGTTGTTCTGTTCCAGGTGGAAGTTGAAGTCACCGAGGAGGATGTAGTCCGGCGAGGCAAGGGCGTGCGGGGAGATTAAGTCAGTGATAGTCGCTGAAGGGGGCGCGTGATCCAGGGGGTCTGTAGATGAGTTACTCTGAGGGTGGTCCTGGGGTCGGTGTGGATCTGGAAGTGCAGGTGTTCGGCGGCGAGGGGGGTGTCTTCGGTGGAGGTGGTGACATTGATGGAGTCCTTGAAGACAATGGCAATTCCCCCCCCTACTTGGTTGGTGCGGTCTCTCCTGGAGATCTTGTAGCCATCGGGGATGGCTATGGCGATGTTGGGGGCCGAAGAGGCATTCATCCAGGTCTCAGTGATGAAGGCGACGTCCGGTGCAGTGGAGTCCAGGAGGTCCCATAGTTCAACGGCGTGCTTGTGGACGGAGCGTGCGTTGATCAGGATGCATTTGAGGTGGTTGTTGGCGCGTGGGCTAGCGGGCGTGGTGGTTTCAGGGTGGAAGGTGAGTTTGCAGCTGTGGCATGCGAAGGGTCCGTGGGTACGTTTCGGGTTGGCTTGGAAGCAGGTGCTGGAGCGCCCCGGGTTGAGGGCGTGGAGGGTGACGGGGTTGTAGCGGTGCTGCGGGGTTTGGGAGTGCTGGGGGCCAGGGGTCGTGGTGCTGGGCGCGGTCCAGGCGCGGCCGCCATAAGAGGGAGGAGGGGTCAGCTGGGGATGGGAGGGGGGCGACGAATGGGAGCAGGGGGGGCGGGCCGAGCAGGAGGTGGCGGCTGGAAAGCAGAGGGTGGGGGGGTCAGGTAGAGGGGAGAGGGGTTAAAGGTGGAGGGGAGTAAGGAAGAACAGAGGGAAGAGTATGGAAGAACAGAGGGAAGAGTAAGGAAGAACAGAGGGAAGAGTAAGGAAGAACAGAGGGAAGAGTAAGGAAGAACAGAGGGAAGAGTAAGGAAGAACAGAGGGAAGAGTCAGGAAGAACAGAGGGAAGAACAGAGGGAAGAGTCAGGAAGAACAGAGGGAAGAGTCAGGAAGAACAGAGGGAAGAGTCAGGAAGAACAGAGGGAAGAGTCAGGAAGAACAGAGGAGAGAAGAGACAAGAACAGAGGAGAGAAGAGACAAGAACAGAAGAGCCAAGAACAGAAGAGCCAAGAAGAAGGGTAAAGAAGAAGCAGAGAGAGGAGTCAGGAACATAAGAGAGAAGAGTCTAGAACAGAAGAGCCAAGAAGAAGGGTAAAGAAGAAGAGGAGAGAGGAGTCAAGAACAGAAGAGAGAAGAGCCAAGAAGAAGGGTAAAGAAGAGGAGGAGAGAAGAGTCAAGGAAGAGGAGTCAGGCAGAAGAGGAGAGACCTGAGAAGCAGAGGATAAGGACACAGACGGAGGACACAGACGGAGGACACAGAAGAAGAAAGCACACGCAGGTCGCGGTGCAGAGGAGAAAGAAGAAACACAGATGAAGGACACAGATGAAGGACACAGATGAAGGACACAGATGAAGGACACAGATGAAGGACACAGATGAAGGACACAGATGAAGGACACAGATGAAGGACACAGATGAAGGACACAGATGAAGGACACAGATGAAGGACACAGAAGAAGGAAGAAGCAGGAAGAGAACGCGGTGAGGAAGAGGAGTGGGGCCGAGGAAGAACAGAACACGCAGCAAGAGGGCTGCAGAAGAGGAGCAGAGAGCGAAGGGAAGAAGGACAGCGGAGGTGCGGAAAGAGGTAGGAGGGGAGAGCGGAAGGCAGAAGACAGAGGTACAGGAGAAGAGGTGAGTAGCGCCGGGCTGGCGAGGGGCTGGGCGGGGGGAGTACTTACTGTTTTTTTTTTTTAGCAGGACTTGCTGGGAGGTTTCAGGAGCCTGGGCTGGTGGAGCTGCACTGGCAGGGGGAGCGACCCACCCCCGGGTCAAGGGTCGCTAACTCTGTCGCGCAGCAGCCGCCATAAGAGGGAGGAGGGGGGAGGAGGGGTCAGCTGGGGGCGGGAGTGAGAGGGGGCGATGAATGGGAGCAGGGGGGGCGGGGCCGAGCAGGAGGTGTCGGCGGGAAAGCGGAGGGTGGGGGGGTCAGGTAGAGGGGAGGGGAGAAAAGATAGGGGAGGGGGGGTTAAAGGTGGAGGGGAGTAAGGAAGAACAGAGAGAAGAGTCAGGAAGAACAGAGAGAAGAGTCAGGAACAGAAGAACAGAGGAGAGAAGAGTCAAGAACAGAAGAGCCAAGAAGAAGGGTAAAGAAGAAGCAGAGAGAGGAGTCAAGAACAGAAGAGCCAAGAAGATGGGTAAAGAAGAAGAGGAGAGAGGAGTCAAGGAAGAGGAGTCCGGCAGAAGAGGAGAGACCTGAGAAGCAGAGGATAAGAAGAGCACAGATGAAGGACACAGAAGGAGAGAGAACACGCAGGTTGCGGTGCAGAGGAGAAAGAAGAAACACAGATGAAGTACACAGATGAAGTACACAGATGAAGTACACAGATGAAGTACACAGATGAAGTACACAGATGAAGTACACAGATGAAGTACACAGATGAAGAAAGAAGCAGGAAGAACACAGATGAAGAAAGAAGCAGGAAGAACACAGATGAAGAAAGAAGCAGGAAGAACACAGATGAAGAAAGAAGCAGGAAGAACACAGATGAAGAAAGAAGCAGGAAGAACACAGATGAAGAAAGAAGCAGGAAGAACACAGATGAAGAAAGAAGCAGGAAGAACACAGATGAAAAAAGAAGCAGGAAGAACACAGATGAAGAAAGAAGCAGGAAGAAAACGCGGTGAGGAAGAGGAGCGGGGCCGAGGAAGAGCAGAACACGCAGCAAGAGGGCTGCAGAAGAGGAGCAGAGAGCAAAGGGAAGAAGGACAGCGGAGGTGCGGAGAGAGGTAGGAGGGGAGAGCGGAAGGCAGAAGACAGAGGTACAGGAGAAGAGGTGAGTAGCGAGGGGCTGGGCGGGGGGAGTACTTACTGTTTTATTTTTTAGCAGGACTTGCTGGGAGGTTTCAGGAGCCTGGGCTGGTGGAGCTTCAGCGGCAGGGGGCCCACCTCCCGGCGTCACCAACTCAGATGAAGCCAGGTAGGGGGAAGGGAATTAGGGTATGGAACTGCAGGGAGATAGATCTGAAAAGAAAATGGTTAGGATAAATATGCATATACTCTTTCTTAACAGTATAAACTCACCAATAGACTCTGGAACAAAGGCGTCTCCGTGATATCCGATTGAGACCCTTTGTGAACTGGGCGTCGCCCCTTCTTTGAATCATGGAACAAGAACAAACTGCAATCTATGTACCTAAAGATGGCAAGAGCTTTGGACTATGAGCATACTCTGAATATTAACCATGTAACAATTATGCTTTCATAACATAAACGTTTGATCTCAGCCTAGAAATGCACAAAGATTTAAATATGTATCTCACATATTGTACTTTCCAAAAAACAATGAATCTACAGCTTGCTTTTCTCAAGCGCTTTCACATTTGCAACTGAGGCCTGAAACGTTTTACTAATTGAACTTGAAGCACTTTGATCGTCATGCATGAAGCGCTTTACTCATTATGCCAGGGGCGCTTCTACTTGTTTTGTCTGAAGCGCTTTGATCGTTGTGCCAAGGGCACATTACTCGTGTGGCCTGAAGTGTTTTGATTGTCGTGCCAAGGGCATTTTCCTCGTGTGGCCTGAAGCGCTTTGATTGTCGTGCCAAGGGTGCTTTACTCGTTTAGCCTAAAGCGCTTTGCTTGTTGTGCTAAGGGGCGCTTTACTCGTGTGGCCTGAAGCGCTTTGATTGTCGTGCCAAGGACACTTTACTCATTTAGCCTGAAGCGTTTTGCTCGTTATGCTAAGGGGCCCTTTACTTTTGGGAGGCAACAACCCCCTTCAAGATTTGACTCATCAAGACCTTACCAATACGAGTACGACCTACTCGTTTTTTAATTGACCATGGAAGCAAGGATACTCTGACATGCTGCCTCTCTGCCATGCAGGAAATCCGCTTTCTTCAGAGGAACTCTCCACGAGGTCCGACTGCACCGAAGTCTTCAAAACTAGTGAGCAATGTGCTTGGGTGTGGCTGGGCTTTATAGGCCTGCCACACCCCAAGATGGCCGCTGCCTCTAAAAACTTGGGAGTTGTAGTCCATTCTTTGAATGGCATTGATAAGTGCATCTTGTCCACCAATGTCCTGACCCTGCAGCTACATGAGCTTCACCACAGGGCAGGCGACGCTGGTCAGCACTTCTGGAACTAGCGGGGATGACAGGTGGTGCGCATGACGTGCCGCAAAGACCGGAAGCAGAGGTCAGGACGAGTGCTGGACCGCGCACAGCCTTATTCCTGACACTTGCTCAACGAATCTGGGGGCCCACTTGCGAGGGAGCCCTTAAGTAACCCTTAAAGGAGGTTGGTCACTCTCAGCAGTGACCCACCTATCAGAGTGTGTCAGGGACGTCCTCTGGCCTAACCAGTCAGATGCTCCAGAGGCCTCTGCACATCTTATTTTCAAGATGGCAGAATCAAGTAGGCAAATGGCAGAGGTCTGTGCACCTCCCTAGGTGAAGCGGCTGAATAGGGGGGTGGTCACTCCCCTGTCCTTTGTGCAGCTCCACGCCAGAAAGGGATCTGTGGATTCCTGAACTGATGCAAACCAGATTATGCAAGGAGGACATCAAATGTGCACTTCAATGCAGTCTTGTGGTGCTCAGAGGCCACCCCACCCAGCCCTTAGACACCTAATACACAGGGAAAGGAGGTAACACCTCTCTCTTGCAAAATGTCCTTTGTTCTGCTCCTCCGGCCTGAGCCTGGTTCACCAGCAGGAGGGCAGAACAGTGTCTGGGGTCAGCAGCAGCCGGGCTGGCATCTGGACCCCACAGGGCTGCACAGGCAGAGCTGGGTGATCCTCTAAAGAACCCCCAGAGTACATGGTATCATGCAGCTAACAATGAAATTGGCGTAGTTGCTGGATTCCAACAAGTTTGATACCAAACATGCCTAGGTTCCGAGAAGCCATTATGTAGTTGGACCACTCGTGCTGACCAGTGTCCACTACATACCTTAAGATATCTTCCCTGCTTATACAGAGCCCAGGAATTGGTCTGGGGTCTATAGGGGCATCCTGCTCTTGCAGGGGTACCCTTATAATTAGAGACATGCACCCTGCTCTTGTGCTGAGGGACCTACCAGTGGAGTGATGTATAATGTCTAAGTGCAGTCATCCGGTTTGGCAGTGAAAGGGTGCATGCATCCTTGTGCGCAGGCTGCAATGCTAGGCCTGCAGACACAGTTTGCATAGGCTCCCATGGGTGGCACAATACATGCTGCAGACGAGGGGGACCCCTGGTGTACCAATGCCCTAAATACCTAGGTACCACATGCTAGGGACTTACATGGGTGCACCAGTATTCCAATTGTGGATGTGAGAAGGTTTACTAGCAACCAAATCTAGGGGAGAGAGCACTGACACTGGGGTCCTGGTTAGCAGGATCATAGTGTGCTACAGTCCAAAACATACTAGCACCAGGCAAAAAAAAGTTCGGAGTACGACATCCAGAACCCAGCTTACTACACTCTTAATCTCCAAATTTGACTATTACAACAGTCTATACACTGGTGCACTCACATCTATTATACACAAAATATAATTTCTTTAAAATGCTGCTGCAAGGCTTCTTCTCACCTTCACCAAAGAGTACGTATTACTCCAGTCCTGCAGTCGCTCCACTGGCTACCTATAGCTACAAGATCAGTGTTTAAGCCACTCTGCATTGTCCACAAAGACTCCCAAAGAAAAGGACTGTTATATCTGCAAGTTATATTCAAGCAATACAAACCAAATGGAACACTCCAGGCTTGAACCACGTACTATCATTCCACTTTATCATAGGATAGCTGTAGGAGGCATTGCTTTCTCAGGCCAAGCCGACGAGCTCCGGAACTCACTGTCAGCCTGTATTAGAAGCACACAGGACCATATACAGTTCCGAAAACAGTTGAAAAGGTGCCTATTTTCTAAATAACTGCATCACCAGCATCATAGTAACACAGCCCAGAACACAGTCACACACTCAAGTGCTCAGTTCACTGCTTTCAGACCCGGAATTGCAAACAATTCAGCCAGCAAACCGCTTCTATTATACAGCTAAGCAAAAAAGGGGCTGACCTACAGCTTGCCATGACTTTATATAGTTATGTACTACCATATATAAGGGTTAGGATCCACAAAAATACTATAGAAATATTAAACAGAGGTCACCAACAAACTGTAGCATATACATATTAAATTCCATAAAACATATCTGCTATGAAAGGCCTATATCACCAAATGAACAGGCATGAAATAAATGAAGATATCTGTCACACATTACTGGACAATTTTAGGGGACTTTAATGTAGTCCATTCACTGCAAGTCCCGAATATCTACACAAACCAACTGCTTTTAAACATTTCACATAGACGCTCAGATATGGAATTATGATTTTAAAAAAATACTCATCCAACAGATCTCTCCACTTCTCTCTCCCTCCAACCATGCCAGCCCAGGTCCACAACTGTGCACAAAATCTCAGATTGGACAACTCAGTGCAGTAACCAGCTAAGTACACTGTATCAAATGAAACACCAGAAACGGAACTGCAGATCTGGTATAAGCTCCAGTATGCTGAAAACCATAAAACAGTGCATCTTTCTCTTAAATGTCATTATCCAACACACTGCTGCACGCTGCATCCCATAGTGCAATATCCACACCTCAATGGTCTTCACACACAACACAGAACTTTCCCACAAGGGATCAAAACAAAAACATTCTTTTGACCACACACTACACTGTGTAGCATGCTTCTCATGTAGGCAAGTGTATCAGTGCCCAACATAGGGGTAGTAAGTGCTATCTAAATGCTGCATTGCAATACAATGAGATGTCCGTCCGGGAACCTCTTTGTTCATTACTCAGTCTTTGGTCGACACCATAACCACAGTCCCACATGCCAAAAGAATTGTTATGAAGACCTATGTAATCTTTATTGAATATCATGTGAATTAATACAAAACATTCATGTTGACACATTTTTCTGAGTTGAGAATAAAAAGTACCAGAACTATCTATATATATATATATATATATATATATATATATATATATATAGCACAGGCCTAGGGGGAAGCAGAATACGTGAGTCAATACCTTCAAAATCTACACCCCAATGCAATAGTTCATACAAATTTAGGAGTGTTTCTTTCATGAATTATTGAAATCCTGATAACCCCTCTACTAAACTTACATGTAGCTCAATTCCCCCTTCAGCAACAATCCCTTAGATAAACAAGGATGATTTAATGCACACAAAAAGACATGTATATTTACAGTTGTTAACATATAGGCCTCATTTCATATCCTCATAAGTGTGATTATTATATACAACATTCATTTATTTATATATATAACTATATATATATATATATATATATATATATATATATATATATATATATATATCCAATTCTCAGGACTAAACTAACAAGTCCGCTCCAACTAAGAAAGGAAAATTACCAAATTGCTGCTTTCACATGAGACCACTAAAAGAGGAGTTAAACCAGCAATAGCTACTGACTCACAGATTGTTTTACACCACTCAGATTACCTCAACAATGATAAAAGCCAAGCTATGTTGGTTGTCCAGATTCAACCTCTCCAAAGGTCTCTCGATTCTGGCACATATTCCTGAGTATCTAATAACAACAGATGGGTCCCTCGAGGGATGTAGCGCTCATCTCAAGGACCTGACAATCAAAGGAAACTGGAGTGCCCAGCAATCAACACTGCACATAAACTTTCCAGAGGCCATTGCCGGAGCCGGGGACGCCATATCAACTACCTAGAGCCTCAAGCTGTTCAGCTAGCCTTTAAGGCATTCCTTCCTACCCTTATTCACAAGGTTGTCCTAGTCGAGATGGACAATATGACAAACATGAACTATCTAAAAAAATCAGGGGGGACACAGTTGCCCCCTACATCACAACATTCACCTACTGACTTAATATCTCCCAGGCACAGACTACAACTTTGCAGACCTCAGCAGGGTGCAGGAACAAGTCCACAAAGGGGAACTCTACCCCCCAAGTCCTCCTCCCATACTTTTACAGGTGGGAGGTTCCCTCAGATGGATCTTTTTTGCAATTAAAGAAAATGCACAATGCCCTAACTTGGCTTCCAGGTTCCCACACCCACTATCCAAGGCCAACGCACTGTGGATGAGTTGGTCAGGGATATTTGCCTATGCTTTCCTCCTCTGCCTCTCCTTCCATTTCTGATTAGGAATCTCAGGCAAAAATCTCACTGTGATGCTAGTAAAACCCATCTGGGTTTGCCAACTTTGCTTCACCACACTAATAGATCTCTCTATAGCTCCACATGAGAAACTCCCAAGTTGGCCGGGCCTTCTCACCAAGAACTCAGATCTCAAAGCTCTCAACTTGGCACTTTGGTTCCTGAGGTCATAGAATTTGGTTGCCTTAATTTGCCACCTGAAGGTATGACCATTCTTAAAGAAGCCCATAGACCAACCACTGGAGCTTGCCACGTGGCAGAATGGAAAAGGTTTGTTTGCTACTGTCATTCAAAACACATTGACCCTTTCAAATCCAATGAACAAGACATTGTATGCTCCTTGCTCCATCTACAAACATCTGGTTTAGCATTCACATCTATGAGGTTACACCTTGCTGCAATGGCTGCTTATCTACAAAGTAGACAACCTGTTGGAGTAAAAGGTGATTGTGGCAACCTAAACCTAACACTCTGACTCCTCAGGTAAGTCATGGAAATCAATCAATCAGATGTTATTTGTATGTGTGGTTTGTCACCCAAATGAGTATCCAGGCATTTGCTGAAGGTGTTTATTCAAAAAAACGGGTTTTCAGTCCCTTTCTGAAGAGGGTCAGAGAGAGTGCTGATGTGGAGGGGGAGGGTGTTTCAGGCATGTCGGCTGGCACGGCGGGGCAAACTCGTGGTATCTTTGCAAGGGCAGTGTGTGCTGAGTGGAGGTTCCTGGTCGGTTGGTGGAAGTGAAGGCGGTGGTTCAGGTAAGTGGGTCCTTGGTTATGGATCAGGAGCTTGAAGTGGAATCTTTTCTGGATCGGGAGCCAATAGAGGTCCTTCAGGTGTTGGGTGATGTAGGTTCTCTTGGGCAGGTTGGGGATCAGTTTGGCAGCTGCGTTCTGGATCGTCTGGAGTCTTTGTATGACTTCGATGGTTGTGCCTCCGTATAGTGCATTGCTGTAGTCCAGTTGGCTGGTGACGAGGGACTGCGTCACTCTCTTCCTCTTGCTAATGGGGAGCCACTTAAAGATCTTGTAGAGCATGCGGAGCGTGTGGAAGCAGGCTGCAGAAACGGCATTGACCTGGCTTTTCATGGAGACTTCGCTGTCTATAATGATGCAGAGATTACGGACGTGATCTTTTGGTGTGAGGGTGGGCCTGAGCTCCTCTGGCCATCAGGTGTCATTTCAGAGGGTTGAGTGTCTGCTAGAGATCAGAACCACTGTTTTTTCCATGTTGAATTTCAGGCATTTTTTCTTCATCTAGGCGGAAACGTACTTCATACAGTTGTGGTCTTTGTGGGGTCTGTTGAGAGCAAGAGGATGAGCTCCGTGTCATCAGCGTAGGAGATGTTAATGTGCAATCTCATAATGTCTGTGAGTAGTGTCATATAGACATTTGAGTGTTGGCCTTGGGGACGAGCCTTGGGGAATGCCGCAGATTGTCTTCTTGACCCATGAGGTGAAGGGGGAGGCGGACTCTCTGGGTGCCCCCCATGAGTAAGGATGCCATCTGAGCGCATTCTCTGTGATCCCAATCTGGCGTAGTCAGTTGATCAGTGTGTGGTGAAAGACTGTGTCGAAGACGTCCAAAACGACAAGCCGGATCAGGGTGGCTGCTTCTCCTCTGTTGAGCAGGGTGTGGATGTTGTCTGTTGTGGCGATCAGAGCTGTCTCAGTGCTGTGATTGGCTCCAAAGCCTGATTGGGTGTGGTCTAGCAGGTTGTTTCTCTCCAGGTGTTCAGTGAGTTGGAGGTTGATGGCCCTCTCCAGGACTTTGGTGGGGAAAGGGAACAGAGAGATCGGGCAGTATTCTGGAGCCCTCTGAGGACTGCAGAGGGCTTCTTGAGGAGAGGTCTGAACTCCGCTTGTTTCCAGCCTTCTGGAAATGTGGCTGTGGTTAACGAGGCACTGAGGATGGTGGTGAGCTGGTGGCTGATCTTGTTTCTTCTGAGGTTGAAGATCCTGTGTGGGTAGGGAGCAGTGGGTGCTCCCGAGTGGATGGAGCTCATGAGTGTGATCATGTTTGGTGTGCTGAGTTCTCTCCATGAGGTGAGCGGGTGGTCGGTACTGAAGGTTGATGGGTTACTGGAGAGGTTTGGGGATCAAAGTTACTCTAGATAGTTTTTATCTAGTTGTGTAAGTGGTTGGTGAGGGCATCGCAGAGTTCTTCTGAGTGGGGGATGAAGTTTTTGATGGCTGAAAGGCAGGCAAACTCTCTGTTGATGGAGAAGAGTTCCTTGGTTTGGTTGGCGCTGTCCTTTAACTGGTGAGTCAGAGCCTCTTTTTTTGCAGCTTTGATCTGGCTATGGTAGTCATTGAGAGCCGTTCTGAAGGTGACTTGGTCGGCGTGGTTCTTGCTACTGCGTCATTTTCTCTCCAGTTGTTTGCACCTGTGTTTTGATTTGCTGAGTTCCAGGGTGTACCAGCTGGCTTTTTTGGTGGTGCTGTGGGTCTTGGCTGGTTTGGTCAGGGAGACCAGGTTTCACAACACTGATGATCCAGTTAAAATTCTGTACTGCCTGATCCAAGTTGGTGGTGACATTGGGCTGTGAGGTGCTGAGGATGACAGTCCATTGATGCTGAGTGTACATGGTCCATCTGCAGGTGGGGGCACTGTGATGGATGGGGGTGGTGCTGGGGTGAAGTGTACGATGTAGTGGTCCAAGCAAGTGAGTCCTGTGGTGTGGCTGTAGCTGATTCTATTTCTGGATTTGAAAATGGGGTCCAGAGTGTGTCCTGCTTTGTATGTGGGGCCTGTGACCAGCTGCTTGATGCTGATGTTGTCCAGTCTTTCCAGTAGGTCGGTGGAGCTAGTGTCAGTGGGGTCGCCCAGGTGGTAATTGAGGTCTCCCTGTAAGACGTAGTGTTTGGATTTAATGGCGAGCAGGGTAATGAATTCAGTGATGGTGTCGCAAAGGCCAGTTCTTGGTCCTGGTAGTCTGTATGTGAGGGTGCCTTTGACGGTGGTATTGTCCTCAGGGTGGAGCTGGAAGTTCATGTGTTTCATAATGGGCGTGTTTTCGATATTGGGGGTGATTGATTCGTTGTGTATGATGGCGATGCCTCCGCCATGCCTGTTAATGCAGTTGCAGTGTTTAATTATTTAGTGGGGGTGTTGACATGGCGATGTCTGGGACCAAGACAGGGGTGAGCCAGGTCTCTGTGATGAAGGTTACATCAGTGATGAGGGTGGAGATGTATCCCAGTTTTTGCTTGTGTGTTTGCAGAGGGATCTGGTGTTGGACATGATGCAGTGGACTTCCAAGGTTGTCTCGGGTTGGCGCGGATGGTGGGGCACTGGTGGCAGTGATGGCCTTCAGTCCCGGGGTAGAGCGGTATCGGCAGTGGGTTCATGACAATGGTCCCGCTGTGTGGCACGGTGATGCAAGGCAGCACTTGTTGCATCCAGGGTTGAGAGCATGGAGACTGCAGAGGAGAATCTGTGGAGGTGAGTAGGGCCAGGGTTCCTAGCCCTAAGCACGGTACAGGCATGGATAGATGCAGACATTCTTGTCTTCGGTGTGCCTGCTGCGAGCGGTCATGCAACGGCCTCCTTAATGAGTCCTGGAAGGTGCAAGGGGCTGGCAGAGAGGCAGGAGGTCAGAGGGCAGAGGAGGGAAAAAATAGCAGGGAAAAATGTACAAAGTACAGGCAACCACAGGGCAGAGCAAGGAGGCAAAGCAGAACTGGACAACTAGGGTCCAGAAAAACTATAATTACACTTTACAAAAAACACTTTACAAAAAACAATTACAGTGACCGCGATTACGCAAAACGATAAGTCTGCCCAGGTGGACCGCTGGATTGAACCGGTGGCCTTGTGTACTGCAGCTAGGCAGCAGACATCAGGAGCAAGGCAGAAGCGGCGGGGAAGAGCGCTGAGACCAGAGCCAGATACTACTCACTGGAGGTCGTTCAGCAGCCTCCATAAGAAGTCCTGGGAGGTGGGAGGGGCTGGCAGGGAGGTAGGAGGGCAGCAGAGGAGGGAAAAAACAGCAGGAAAAAATGCTGGGAAAAAACTGACAAAGTACACACAGCAACAGGGCACAGCAAGAAGGCAAAGCAGAACAGGGCAACTAAGAGTCGAAAAAAAAAAAAAACTATAATTACACTTTAAAAAAACACACTTTGCAATAAATAGTTACCATGACAGCAATTATAGAAGGCGGTGAGTAAGTCCAAGTGGACCTCGGGAACAAACCAGCTGCCTTGATTGCTGCAGCTGGGCAGCAGACATGAGAGGAGCAAGGCGGAGGCAGCGGAGGAGAGCACTGAGACAGGGGTGAGAGGAAACGGATCATACCCTTTTTGTTCAGGTACTCACCCATGCCAATGTGACACAAGTGTGAACTGAATTTTCTATGTATTTTTTTAACCAAACTACATTCTGATATAAAAAGCATGTGCTGCAATAATTAGGCAGAGAAGACAAAGCAGGCAAGGTAATATTACGGTCAAAGTGAAGCAGATACACAACCCCACCATTTTGTGTGTTTCTGAATAGTCAAGAGGTTCCTACCATATACCTATGTCTAGATCTGAGAGCACGGTGGCTGTAGCCTGGCCCGAACTAAAAGAATGCCCCCATCCCTGGATAGGATAGCAGGGGTCTGCCTGTTGTGTATATGACAAGCCTCTTGTGAGGTTGAGAAGTCAATGCCAGCAAAGCTGACTGTCTGGTAGTATGCATCCCAGGATGATCATGACCGGAATGCCCTATACCCCACCTTGGGTTTATATAATCACCCATGCCTCATTTGGAACACAGTTCTGATGTAATGCTGTGTCTCTGAGATGGAAGCTGGCTCCTGGGTTGGCAACAGAAGTTAGCATATCATGTACTGCATGTAACAGCTTCGAACAAAAAGTGAAGATTATACATGGAACAAAGGCTGATTAAATGTGCAGCAAGAACCTTGCCTTCCTAGAATGAAGCTGATGAGATATGTAAAAGCAATTGCTAAAAAGCAGACTTGCTAAAACATGAATAAAAATTTAAATTAATGTAAAATGGGCACAAGCTGTGAAACTAAAGTCCGGCAGGGGTGCCCAACCAGGGGTGCTTAAAGGGTTCTCATGACAATAGTCCGCACCACACACCTTTACAAAACACTATTGTGTGGATGTGTTATGATGCCAGCAAGCCAATGTAGGTCAGGCAGTGCTACGCACACTCTTTCAGAGAACTGCAACACCCATGGGTTACTCACTGCATGTAAGGGGGACTGCTTTACAGGTGGCCCGTTGCAGTTTCTTCACTATAATCACATTGACATCTCATTACTTATGCTTATACACTCCATTCTCACCCTCTTATGGGAAAACTGTCAAACAATGGAGTTGATGTCCATGTGCTTTATCACAGAGAGGGGGAGTCACTACACCTTGTGACTTGAAAGACTTTCTTTGAAGAAAAACAGCTTGTACACATCTGGACCCAACACTAGATGTCAAGAGTATACAAAGCATGCGAATCTACAGCAGTGTTTACAACAGACAGATCCTTACAGAGTAAGTAACCTATTCCTTCTCTCAGATCTACAAGTTGTGTTCTGCTGTGGAAGAGGAACTGGATCAGCCCTGCTTTCTGCCTGGTTTGATATGAAGACCAAAGTTGACTGGAACAAAGTCATTGTGCTTGTTCCCCGGGACTTGAGTGACATGTTTGAAACTTTCAAATACTGCTTCCTCCTAGAGAAACTATAGGAAAATTACCTCAAGGAATGTATTTCACTGTTCCACTTTCACTGTCTTCTTGCAGCATGGAGGTAGATTCAAAGCTCACTCACTCCTCAATGAAAGAATACCTCAACCCCATAACAAGTCTCATAAAGGTTTTCAACCATTTAGGCAGATTTGCAAGAGCTATGTCAATGACATTGAAATCTTTCAAAAACTGGAAAAACAAGAAAGCTCAATATCTAAAGATTACTTGGTTGTTGAACAATGAATGCTGGGCAATTATTTTAAACTTGCTGTAGATCCAAACGTAGAATTTGAAAGAGTTGCCACTTTAAGGACGTTTTTCCAGCTTGTAGGATTTCCACAAAAGCTACCATCTTCCCTCGTACTGGCATGTGATAACTCAGCAGATTGAGCCGAACCACTAGGTGGAGTCTATTTGCACAGATGCAATGAATTGAGTACATTGGATCAAAACAGCTATGTCTCCATGTATGTGGCCACATGTTGGGTCACATAAAAGCTTTCCACTGACTTTCCATGGCTAGATGCTCAGCTTTCAAGCACCTTACATAATTATCTACAGGGCAATTCATGATCAAGGCCTAATCTTCATCCAATTACATTTGCAAAGATATTTACTGAAGAGAAGCCTTCACCCTACCCTGGCACTCAAACTGATCACCCCTCCTTAAAAAAAGTAGGGACTCTAGAACTATTTTTCAACAAAGACCCCAAAGACTACTTTGAATTTATGAAGGCAGTGAAGACTTGATTTGTCCCAATATGATCCTTGTAGACTGAAAATCCAAAGAGAACAGCTCACAGGCAGTCAACAGCATTGCACCATACGAAGTCGAAATATAATAAAACACCTCAAAATCTTCCACACACCTATCTGAATAAAGCATAACTATTTTAACCTATTGCATCTGTTAATAGTGAGCTCCAAGTCATACCATAAAATACAGGCATCAGGATGATACTAGCCCAAAACTAGATCCAGCCACTTTAAGGATGACATATTTCACAATTGTATTAGCCTGTCACTGTTCTGTCTTGCACTTCATAGCAGGAATACCATATAATCATATTGTGATACATGCACAGCACCCAGACTGTTCGCATACAGGCCACACTCAATTCTCTATCCATACAATCGAAATGTATAAGTTTAGGTATCCTATCTCTCACTTATGTTTGATTTGCTACACACCAAGGCTCAACAACAAAAAATAATAAAAGCTGAACTCGAGTTCTCACATGTGACATGCCAACATTGCTGACATATGCCACTTGATAAAGATACACTTCTTGCACCCTAATGCTGCTGTGGAGCACCATGCAGCCTGTCTGCAAATGGGTTGGATGCCTCGTATGGGCTACGAGGTACTATATAAATGAACCTACATCTCAACAAAAAGGTTTTATATTTTCTAGTGAATGGGTATTAATGTAAGTTGTTTGTAATTCTAGCTTAAATTTGTAGTACAGTAATACATTAGATAATAGTAAAATTATGAAATGGTTCTAAATGCATCCATCGTATTTTTTATTTGGAATTCTATCAAAATGCACATTGTGTAGCTTACATTGCATAAAACCCTCAGGGAAAATGTTACATTATCGGTGAATATCGTGCTGCAGTCACACAAACTCAAAGCATCAAATTGGACAGCAGAAGGAGAGGTTTGAAGGAATAGGTAAGGGACTGGTGCATCAGTGAAAGATCTAAAGATGGTTAGGAATTTTCTCCATTACAGCAGCATCATTCATTTTCATGTTGGGCAAATCTGGTTTGGTTGAAACAGGTGGTATTTGGTTCCCAATATACTAGTTATTTTGCCTCACTGTTTTTATTATATATTATATAACTTATATTTTTTTGTGGTGAACCCCTTGCGTCTTGTGGTAAGGGCAATGTCCTATTTAAGCTTGTTACACTCAAGGTAGTGAACTTCTTGGTTGATATAATTAAACAGTTCTTTAGTGTGCCCAAAGGTTTTTAGGTCTCTGGTGTTGGCCATTACATGAGACATATAGCCATGTTCCAGAATTTAAACCCGTCCAGCTCATATGTTTACAATGGCTTTTAGCTCTTCAACCTCAGTTGTACTTTTGTATTTGATCTTCATTTCCATCCTATATTTAGTTTTTGTTCATTTAGCACTAGCGCAATGTTTCCTAAAATGATTTCAGACTTTTCTGCATCTACCGTACAACCAACAAGCAGTTGTTTTACTAAACGTGAAGGTAACCAAACCAAATCTTTCTTAATTTGTTATTATGGTGTGTCTGTCTGATGTGGCTCTTAAACTACAACGAGGTTAAAAAAAGTTTGGTTAAGGCATGGTCAGTAGTTAGCAATTGTAGAATATGAAAGCTATTGCATTCTGTTTGTGGTGTTGCATCTTTCTGAAAACGACTGTAGGAATGCATGAGAAAGTAAAACATTGATCCGTCTCTCACTGGCTTCTGAAGTAAAAAATGTACTCGCACAGAGAATGCACTGCTAATGCATTTGCTGAACGCATCTGTTGTAGATTCACTTGCTGTGCACAGTTCTGCGTTTCTGCAACAGACACCATGGGTCTTAATGTCATGGCAGTTCATGAGTACACTTTGATAATAATTCTGCCTCTGATTTTGATTATTGCATTTCCTTTGTGCAGGACCAATACCCTTCAATTGGTAATGGAGATTGTTTTTGGTTTTTTAAGATGACTTTACTGGAACTGTTGCAAAATCTGTGCTTGTGTACACTGAATCCTACAATCTCTATAGGGTAGATTTACATGTGTACTAGGCTGCAAATTAGTTGCAGCAGATGCACTACCCAATAATTGTGAATACTTAGCTGTATGGTATTCATGTATTTGAATAGCATTTATTTTTGCAATTTTATTTTGTTTCTTGTCTTTGTATATTTATTAATACTACATTTAACTCCTTATATCTTAAAATGTCACTCCTTTCAGAATCTACATTACAAAGTACAAAGGATAGCAATAGGGTCGATGAAGGTAAATTAAACATTTTCTTAACAGTTTCGTGAGAGAGAGTGATTGAGAGGGAAAGACTGAAATTGTGCCTTTCCCAAACTCCAGCATTTACCTTTTGTATAGGGTTATTTCTCTAATTTTAATTATAAACTTTGATTATTTTTGATGAAGCCTTCTTTGGATAAATATATCCTTAACTCAGGCGTGAATCTTTAACTGTGTTGTGCAAAATGCATTCAATTGGCCTGATTCAAGAGTGCTGAGTTGTACAAGCCATAAATTTGTACAGTGATTTCTATTTTAATAGTTTTTAATTGAGCTAATTTTATGGGGGGGCGTTCTTGTATTTGTATTAGATATTTTGTTTTCAGAAAGTTTTAAGCATATATTTATTGTGCCTCTCTGAAAAGCAGAAAAATGTTGGGTGTGTATATGTATAACAATATCGCCGCACTCTCAGGAGCTCATTCATCTGTTTATAGCCATAAATCACCATCCATATCTCATTCCCATCCTTCGCCACTGACGCGTTTCGACAATCCCTCTTTTTCAAAGTGGATGAGCCCTTTCTCTCGCCTTCCTATCTATGCTAGTTCACTATTGAAGGGCATTATGGGAGTTGTGGTACGATGTTTTCCCCTGACGTCAATTACTGAGCATAACAAACCAGTTTATTCTCATTGTTATGACTTTCAACTCAGAGGTGCAAATTCTGTTGCTACATTGTCCCCGTTAATCAGACACTTTCAGTCAGCTCCCTGCTCGTGGCATACGACAACTTGGAAAGGTACGAACTTTCAATACGCCTTTTGGCAAACCTCGTGGAGCAAAGTGCTAGTCTCACCCAAACAAGTAGTGCGCTGGTCCTTTCATAATGTATCTTGTGATGTTGACGCGGCCCTGTAACTGAAATATTATTCTGGTAGAACAGAGCCCAGGCGTTTCAAATGTTGAACTCATGAAAGACATCCACTTGTAAATTTTTCACTTTGAAAAAGACGGATTGGTGAAGGATAAGATGTGGATGGTGATTTATGTCAATAAACAGATGAATGTGAACTCCTGGGAGTGCCGTGGTATTTTGTTTCTGCTGTGTATACATGGGGTACGTGATCACGTGATCAATCAACCCCTAAAGGCTCGCTGAAGCAGTCAGAGCACGCAGCCTCATAACCTCTTTTATTGGAGGATATATATATATATATATATATATATATATATATATTTCTGATGGATACAACTACCTGTGGATACCTCACCTTATGAATTCGTCCTTGTGTCAGCATCCGACGGAAAGTCTTATTCCTAGCTGTCCATGTCGACGAGGACGTCATACTGGCACGGCTCCATGTGACTCCGTCTGACGTCAACGTGCCAATAAGAGGTCCTCTTCGGCGTTCTGACTTCAGTTTTCCTTTTTTCTGTGCCTTCGACGCCAACAGTTTTTCTTCCTGGCTCGTTGATAACTGTAAGGCTTTTTGGTGGTTACAATGTCGCCTCCAAAAAAGTCCGGTTTCAAGCTGTGTAGAGAATGCGGGGGTGGGATGTCAGTGACCGACCCCCATTCGGACTGTATTTGGTGCCTTAGTTCGGAGCATGATGTAGAGGGATGCTTTTCGTGCCAGAGCATGAATCCAAAAGCTCTAAAGGAGCGTGAGGCAAAGCTCTTCTTGGCAAAAGTGAAGAAGGGCCTTAAAAAGGACTCCTCCCATGCTTCTCCCAAAAGGCACAAGAAGCGGCATCATCATGACTTTCAGCGACGTCATGACTCTCGGCGCTGTTCGGAGCGGAGCCGATCGAGGTTGAGGTCTCGATCTTCACGACGCCAGAAGACATGGGAGATGAGTCCTACTGTCACGCCTCAGCCCGAGAGTCTGGAGTTGTTGCCGGCGCCATCTGTTTTTGAGGTCGTTCATCGTAGCCCTCAGTTTTCGCCGGCATCGAGGGAGCCTGATGTACAGCAGACATCTGCACAACAGTACCCGGCTTTCCCGGCTCCAGGGACGGATCCGGCTGCATTTTTTTATGCAATGTATGCCGTGTTCCAATCCCTGGCCCCTGCTGGTGCTCCGACGGGGCCATTGGCGTTTAATATGGGCTCGCCGGTGCCGTACAAGGCGGCTTCATTCATGCCCTTCTGCCCTTCAGAGACTGGCGGTTCGGCGCCGAGGGTATCTCCTGGCAGGAGTCCTCCACTTGTGACAGTGGATCTTCCTTCACGTCAACCGACTCCTTCTCCGCACCATCCGACGTCGATGTCCCCATCCAGACCGGCTCCATCACCTTGCTGCCAACCGACTCCGAGAAGGTAATCGTTCGACTCTGTGCCGGCACCGGTGTCGGGTGAGTCTAGGAGTCATCCATCTCTTCCTGGTCCAGTTCGGGATTCAAAGTCGTCGGCGTCGATGGACTTTGTCGACGCCGGCCCTAGAGACACATCTTCGATCTCGGAGAAAGGCATTGAGACTTTTGGAAGAGGAGGAATATAGACAGCTGGAGGAAGGCGAGATCGAGCATTCAAATGAGTTCCAGGGTCTTGCCACTGCAAATGGTCTAGATACTTCCCTGGACTGGGACATTGCATCTCCGGGGGAGTTTACTGAAGAGGCGCTTCCTTCCATACAGTGGTGAGGAAGGCAGCTGAGTACCTGGATTTGCCTTTGTCTGTGGCGGAGGTAAAAACTAACCTGCTCACAGAGGTACTACATCCCTCTTCGTCAAGTGCTGACCCTTTGCTTTCTTTCAGTGAGGCTTTAACTGAACCTATTTTGGACTTATGGAAAAAGCTAGTAACAACTCCTGCTGTGAACAGGGCAGTGGCGAGGAGACATAGGGGCGCCCCAGGAGATCCGTTTTTTTTATCACGACATCCAACTCCGGAAAGCTTAGTAGTTCAGGCGTCATGTTCTGCGAAGTCTGCTCCTGGGACATTCCCTGGAGTCCCAACTGATAGGGAATCCAAGAGGATGGAGCAGTCTTCAAAGAAGATCTTTTCATCTTGTAGTGTGGCGCTTAAGGCTGCTAATTCTACCTGCATGCTGGGCAGAAACGTCTATGCCCTTATGGACTCCGCTAAAGAAATGGCGAAGGAACTGCCACAAGAGATGCAGAAATTGTTTGGATCCTTTTTTTATGGATGTGCAGGCTGCTGCACAGCAGATTATACAATCTGGCCTGGATACCTCAGATTCCATAGCCGGGGCCATGGGAACATCTGTGGCTACTAGGAGGCATGCCTGGTTAAGGTCCTCTGGATTTTCTTCAGATGTTCAATCCACCTTAATGGATCTTCAATTTGATGGGGAAAAGTTGTTTGGGGACAAGGCAGATTCTGCTCTTGAACAGTTTAAGGACTGTCGGGCGTCAGCTAAGTCCCTGGGCTTAGACCTCTGCTACAACACCTTATAGACCTTTTCGCAGGTTTTGGGGGTTCATTCGAGGCTCTGCCTTTCGAAGGTCGCAGTCTTACGCCCAGCAACCTGCCAATCCGCCCTATCGTAGGGCTAGAGGTCCAGCCCAGCAGCTCTCTTCTTCTTCATCCTCCTCTGGTGGACAGCAGCAGAAGCAGACCTAGTTTTCCCCACTTTATCATCCATACTTCTCCTGTAGGGGGACGATTGAGTCTTTTTCTGCAGAAATGGAAGTTGATTACAACAGACTCGGGGGTGCTAAGTATTGTGGAAAGGGCCTATGCTCTCCCCTTTCAGGAGTTCCCTCCTCCCTTTCCTCCCCGTCCCTCCTTTTGTTCAGAAGACCATCTTCTGTTGTTGCAACAGGAGGTTGTCACTATGTTGGCAAAGGGTGCTATAGAGTTGGTGCCGTTGCTGGAGAGAGGTCAGGGGTGTTATTCAAGATATTTCCTAATTTCCAAAGTGGACGGCTGTTTACGGGCGATCCTAGACTTGAGGATTTTGAATTTGTTCCTCCAGCAGGAAAAATTCAAAATGCTGACCCTAGCGCAGGTGCTATTGGTGTTGAACGAAGGAGACTGGATGGTGTCTGTCGACTTGCAGGACGCGTACTTTCATGTTCCAATAATCACGTCACACAGGAAGTATCTCCGGTTTGTGGTCGGAACGCAACACTACCAGTTTGCGGTCCTTCCGTTTGGACCTACTTCAGCACCTTGGGTTTTCAAGAAGGTGATGTCAGTTGTTGCAGCACATCTCAGACGGAGGGAAGTAGCGGTTTTTCCCTCCCTGGACCATTGGTTAATCCAAGCCAAGTCTCCAGAGCTTGTGTTGTCTCATCTACGAATGACAACCCAGTTATTGTTCGATCTGGGTTTTTCTGTAAATGTGCCCAAATCTCACCTGGAGCCCTCTCAACGCCTCCTGTTCATAGGGGCTGTACTGGACACAACAATGTTTCGGGCCTACCCCCCGCCTCAGCGGGTTCGGGACATTCAGGCACTGATTCCGTTGTTTCATGTTGGAGCGGCAGTTCCAGTCCTCAAGGTCTTACGCCTGCTAGGTCTGTTTGCTTCTTGCATTCTGTTGGTCACTCACGCTCGCTGGCATATGAGGGCTCTTCAGTGGTGCCTCCGCAGGCAGTGGTTCCAACACAAAGGAGATCTCCGGGATTCAATAAAGATCTCCAAGGATGCTGTAGGGGATATTCTTTGGTGGGCAGAGGACGGCAACCTTTCCCAAGGAAAACCGTTTTCACTGCCGCCTCCAGTGGCCCCAGTGATATTGGATGCTTCCACTCTAGGGTGGGGAGCTCATCTGGGGGACCTGGAGATCAAGGGTCATTGGTCTCCAGAGGAACAGATGTTGCTTATCAATCTGTTGGAATTGCGGGCAGTACGTTTGGCGCTCAAGGCCTTCCTCCCTTACCTTCGCGGTCAGTCAGTTCAGGTCCTGACGGACAACCCTACCGCGATGTGGTATATAAACAAGCAGGGAGGAGTAGGGTCATACCTTCTCTGCAGAGAAGCTCTGCGGCTCTGGTCCTGGGCTCAGGACCATCAGATTTGCTTAATAGCAAATCATTTGGCAGGAGTTCTGAATGTACGTGCGGACGATCTCAGTCATCACTTCTCAATAGATCATGAGTGGCGTCTCCATCCAGATCTGGTTCTCCACATCTTCGGGATGTGGGGTACTCCTCAGGTGGATTTATTCGCCACTCGGGAGAACGCGCATTGCCCGTTGTTCTGCAGCCTCCAGTATCTGTTGCAAGGAGCATTGGGTGATGCGTTTCAGATGGCCTGGAGCAGCCAGTTGCTTTACGCATTTCCCCCCATACCCTTGATTCCTCGGGTTCTGAGGAAGGTTCGTGAAGACCGGGCCAAAGTCATCTTGGTGGCTCCGGACTGGCCGAGAAGGGTATGCTATGCAGACCTGCTTCAACTCTCTCAGTGCCCTCCGCTCCGTCTCACGCTCAGGGCAGACCTCCTCTCACAGTAGCAGGGGCAGGTTCTACACCCCCACCTCCAGATCCTGCACCTTCATGCCTGGAGATTGAACGGGGCAACCTGAGTTCGTTTTCTCTCCCACCGGATGTAGTGGATGTTATTCTATCATCCAGGCGACACTCCACTAAATCTATTTATGCTGGCAGGTGGGCAAAATTTGTGGTTTGGTGTGGAGAGCATCAAAAAGATCCCTTGAAGGCCCACCTTTCAGATATTCTTTTGTTTGCTCTTAGTTTGGCAAGGAAAGGCTGTACGGTAGCTACAGTTAAGGGCTATTTGGCAGCTCTGTTGGGGTTTCTTTGCCTTCCGGACCAGCCTTCTTTGTTTAAGTCTCCAATTGTAAATAGGTTTCTTAAAGGTTTGGTGAATAAGTTTCCTCCTACGCCCTTTCACATGCCTCAGTGGGACTTGAATCTTGTATTGACGTTCTTGATGGTTTCGCCTTTCGAGCCCATGCATTCATGTCCGTTGAGATATTTGGTCTTAAAGACTGTTTTCTTAATTGCAATCACATCTGCTAGGAGAGTTGGAGAGCTTCAAGCCCTTTCCGTTAAGCCCCCATTTACCATGTTTTTCCCTGATAAAGTGGTACTAAAAACCAGGGCTGCTTTTCTGCCAAACGTTGTCACTCCTTTTCATATAGGGCAGTCTATTACCCTACCAGCGTTCTACCCTCCTCCCCACCCTTCTAAAGATGGAGAGGCTCCATAGGTTGGACCCTAAGAGGGTGCTGAGTTTCTACCTGGAGAGGACTAAAGACTTTTGCCTGGATGATCAACTGTTCATTGGGTATGATGGACAGCGAAAGGTCAGAGCGGTCCAGAAACTAACACGCTCCAGGTGGGTCATCTTGTGTATTAAGATTTGTTTCTCTCTGGCGAAAAAAGTCTCTCCTGAAGGTATCAGGGCCCATTCTACTAGGGCTAAGTCTGCATCCTCGGCCCTAGCGAGAGGAGTTATGTTAATAGATATATGAAAAGCGGCAACTTGGGCATCCCTCCATACCTTCGTAAAACATTATTGTTTAGACTCTGAAGTGAGGAGGGACGGTAATTTTGCTCGTTCGGTATTGCAAGATTTCTTGGTGTAATCAGGCGGGCACCCACCACCGAGTGCGGTACTGCTTGGGACTCTATTCATAAGGTGAGGAATCCACAGGTAGTTGTATCCGTCAGAAGAACAAGTTACTTACCTTCGGTAACGCTTTTTCTGGTGGATACACTAGCTACCTGTGGATTCCTCACGTTCCCTCCCGCCTCCCCGTTGCCTGCCTGATTTCTCGCTTATCTTGCAGTACTTGGAAAAATGTTTATATATATATTTGTATATACATGTTTTTAAGGTAACTATGTATATATATGGGTTCAATGGACAATATTTTTGTGTTTGTATATATATCTATTTTTATGGTTTTTGATGGGTCGGTTCTCATCTGTTCGCCTCAAAGGCCCGAAAAAAATGAGGTGAAACTGACGTCAGTATGCCGACGAGGACCTCTTATTGGCACGTTGACGTCAGGCGGAGTCACGTGGAGCCGTGCCATTATGACGTCCTCGTCGACGTGGACAGCTAGGAAGAAGACTTTCCGTTGGATGCTGACGCAAGGACGAATTCATAAGGTGAGGAATCCACAGGTAGCTAGTGTATCCACCAGAAAAAGCGTTACCGAAGGTAAGTAATTTGTTCATATATATATAATATCCCTTCTTCCCCCTGCAAATGTGATGGAGTTGTGGGTCATTGTAGAATGATACAGTTCACCTCGGCCAATCTTCATTGTTCCTGATGTCTTGGACTCCCAGCTCTTCATCATGGGGGATACTGTATGGAATAATTCCACGTGTTTTGTTGATAGTGGTATTCCCTTTGGCTGGAGCCAGTGGTCTTCTTTTGGTTAAAGAGATTGGATTTGTGAAAGATGGTCCTGGAGATTTCTACCTACATTGCTAAATAGATAATGACTATGCATGCAAATACTTATTTGTAGAATTATTGATTATTAAGGCTCCATTTAACTAATTATTTCTGGAAATGTCTTGGCTTTCAGCATCTACAACCCAAAGTACAAAGGATAACAATAGTAAAGGTAAATTAAAATCTTTCTTGATAATTTCATAGAAGAGCTACAGCAATTGAGATCATGGTTTTACACCACTTACATGTATGGCGGTTTCATTGGTTTTTTTTGTCTTTAATAATTGCTTATTTTGCAAATAGAAAATTCTCTCTCAGCTCCTATCCTGCTATCAAGTGTGAAAGATGGAAGTGAGATGGAAATGATAGACAGCTGATAATGTTGCCCGTTGCATACAACTTTGTACGAATGCCTAAGCAGGCAACTAGAGAAACAGTGAGTTTCAATAGTAATTATACACCTGACTATTGTGTTGGAAAACACTAATTTGTGAAAGCTTTTTAGAATTAACACATAATCAGTAGGTCATAAGTATCAACCTAGATTATTGCATTCTCCTTTAGCGTCAATTTCTGCAAGTAGTATGGGCATTGGCTGGTGGTATTATGCAATTTATTATTTAAGAATGGGATTTTGACATTGTGTAATCATTATTGATGAAATATGTCACCCAGTGCAATATCTGTGATATTACATGTAAAAAATAATGTTGGATGTTAACAGTGTATGTTATGACACTTGTAAAGTTTAATCTTGATGTTAACAATTGTTTTTAATCTTGTAGTTCTTTAGTTTATTTTTTGCATTCAAAATATTTAATCAATCTCTAAAGATGTTTGCGAACATCATTAAAAGTAGTTTAATGCCTTGAATAAGTTGCTAAAGCTGTTTCAAGCAACTAGTGCCCTATCAATATATATAGTAGGTATGTAATGTAGTGCTTTATGCTTATTCAGTCGCAATGTAGTGGCAGTTCTACTTTAGATGTTTGTGACCTCTACTATTTGCGACCATGAACAGCAGACGTATACTGTAATTGATTCACCTTAGTGTTTATGCAGTTACTTTAACTTTCATTGTTCAGGAAAGATTTCAGATGAGCATTTATGGATATAAATATTTATTCATACTGTACTGATGCATGCACATTGAAACTTGGATATTTGCTTGATAACTCAAATGTGGCTGAAGGAAATTTCACTGAACCAGGAAACGCCACGAAATGGAGTCAAACACTATGAGCTTGCCAAGTTTAATGTTTTTAAAAAAAAACATTTTCTGCCTTCTTAGCAACAAACCTTCCTGTGGACATGCACAGGGTAGTTGCATAAGTTACTGGATTTAGTACCTTCTCTATAAATCTCGACCACTTTGACAATCTGCACTACAATGGGCACACTGGAACAATGGTATTTGTTGGCTGTGTTCTCCATGTTGGACTTAGTTGGCCAAGGAAAGGGAAAAGTTACTAACCATCGATAGGTGTGCTTTTCTTTGCTGTGAGGTGTCAAACCAAAACTGTCAAGATGCTTTGTGATACTTTGCAATTATCCAACAACAGGACAGAAAGAGTGGTAGTGTATTATGTATTTTCCAGAAGATACTATTTAGGACTATATTAAAAAGGTATTCGAGGAGAGGTGCTGAATAAAAGGTACATGTAGCAGTTGCTACATACCTGTTCCTGAAAAAAATAGTGAATGTTCCTCATGTAAATGTCTAAGCCGTATGGTTTGAGTAGACACAATTGTCTATCTAATATTCCTTTTTTACAGTCTAGATGAGTGCAAAATCTAGAAATCTGTGCTAACAAAGTTGCTGTATATTTCTGTTGGCTGTTCTCAGTTGTATCCAAAAACCATAAGTAATGTATTGACAAAAATGGTGACGTTGTTGATTATATTTTTTAACTGCTGACAAGCAGAGAAATGGAAAGTATAGAACCACATTTTTTTTTAGGTCTAGCAGCAGACCTATCTCCAAATAATCCTACACAAAGAACTAGGTCAAAACATTCTTTTTTTTTTTTATAAACCTTTTTATTAAATGTTCCGTTATATTACATGAATGTAAACTCTTATAGGCGGTACTCCCACTAACTACCATGCAGACCAAACCCCCCTCATCAATATCATGATTGTACGATCCCTACAGATGCCCCATATCTTAACAAATTGCTTTTTAAGCTGTTTCATCTGCTTGCGTACACCAGTCCTTTTGTTCAACCCTGGAATGGAGGACCTTCCCCAGCGTCTAATAATGTATCTTCTAGCCACCTTTAGAACACCTTTACAAAACAGCAGTGGTGTGATGTGGTTCCCCAAGTGCCACCAATAGAAAATTAATAATTGTTTTCACCCATACGCCCATAAATCTGCTGGCCCAGAAATGCTGAACTCTTAGACAAACAGCTACAGAATGGATCAGTGTCATTGTCTGGTTACAACCTTGCAAACATCTATTATTATACGTTCTTCTCCACTTGAGCAACCTGGTCCTGGTGCAATATGCATGGAATAGTATTCTGAGGTGCACCAAATGTAACACTGCCCTCACAATGAATCCATCTGGTATTTACAAGCCTTCCCAGTCCTCATCTTCCAGTACTCCAAGGTCCCGATCTGTCCTCCAGTGCATTCAGTGGGTCGGTTTGTGTGTGTTATATGTTTACGAGATGGCATGTTTATGCAGGAGAGTCACTAGTACCCAGTAATCTGTACTTTACAGGAGACTCCTCTGCCCCGTCGCAGAGCTGTTCTCTGTACTTGGTGAGGGTATGTTTCACATTCATGTATCAACATTGCTGGATACCTAATAAATCCCATTGCTTGCTTCAAGCTTTTTCAAATCTTCTAGGATTCCTGAGTCCCACAAGGGTGTCCACCCCAGCTTCTGTGTAACCCTCCTCATACTGTGATCACCAGTGTAGTCAGTGTCAGTTGGCAGGTCAATTGACTCCTGCTGTACAGCTTTTCCATATATTCTCTCAGCCTCATAACTTGACCATCTACATAGTAGTCAGTGTTCTTTCTGGGTATGGAATGCTCATTCATTCACTATCAGGACCTGAGCTGTTCAGTAGGTGCTTTGTAGATTTAGAAGGGGCACTCCCTTCTCTCCACCCTCTTTATATGGGCTCTGTGTCAGTTTCAATAGTGGTCTTTTTATCCCAGTCTGCTGGTACCCAAGGGTCTAACCTCCTTTTAGACTGTCTCCTGATAGTCTGTTATTCAAGGATTGTGCTTCGCAAGGAATTATCCGAAATTCTGCTAGGTAACTTGTCTCTCTGTACTGCTGTCCTCCCACCCCTGTTTCTATGATATAGGAATATAGTCCAACCTGGACATAGCTTTGGACACGTGACAGGACTATTGCAGTGGGATGTTATTCTCTCTAGAGGTCCAACAACCCCAAAGCTCCAGCAAAGTTCTGCATTTTCCTGCATTCTCTTCCTATCGACTTGTCCATGATGGCCCTGTCTACGTCCCCTGTCATTGTGAGGCTCAAGTCTCCCTCCCCCCATGACCAGCAGTGTGCCTGGCGAGTACATGAGCCAATCTACCAGGACCTGCAGCTCAGATGTCTGCAGACGCGGTGGCTGATACCAGGATGATACTTTCAGTTAATTTCCATACCATTTACTGCTCACTGCTGCATAACAGCCACCTAGGGCCAACCTATGTCCTCGTAACTGTTAGTGGAAGCAATCAGTAGACCAGGAGCCAGTGGTGAATCTAGCACGCCCAATACTCCATTGCCCCCCTTCCGAGAAAACCACAATTGTTGTCCACCAGTGGCTGTATTAGAGAAAGTGCCTGGGGGCACAACAGGCATGGGTGCCCTCTTTGTGTGCCCCCCAGGACACTTTGACATTACGGAAAAGCCTTTTGCAGCCCCTCCTATAATACTGATAGCTCCGACACATGTAGAACCAGTGCTATATCGAGCCCCATGCAAATGAGGAAATCTCGTATGTGCCTATGCAAATGAGGGGATATCTTATTTCCTCTGCACCAGCATCAAATTATGGACATGGGAGCAATGGAAAAAAAGCTGTCCGAGGAACACTGAAAGTGTACCACAAAAAGGTGGGCCCTCTGGAGCCCCCAGACAGTTCCCTGCAGGTGGGTGTAGTCACTCACTACATTTATCTGCAAAGGAGCTCTAATCCCTCCTCAAAATGCAGATGGATTACTGCCTGTGAAACACAGAGGCTTTGACGCAGCTGCTCCATATTTTTTACTTGAGTCTGCTGCCTCTAGAGCAACATGAGTCTATGGCTACCCTGAGAGCACTGCATTCTTGATAATAGGACGCCTTTTCCCTGTTTGCGCACAATGCACGTATTTAAAGGAGCACCAGGAAGCTAACAGGTAAAATGCACACTATGAGTAATAAGGCCACAGATACATCTCTTGCAGATGAATGAGAATTAGGGTCTTGCCTGGTCAAGAAGTTCAACACCCTCCCCTACCAAGCCCATTTCCCAGATTCTTTGCTTGGTTTGTAAAGCACAGCAAATCACAGCGAGGGTCTCAAGGTGCTAAATTGTAGACATGGGGAGATTGTGATTTGCCCAGAATCACATGATGTTAAGCTGATGCAAGATTCAAACTTGGCTCCTCCAGCTGCAAAGTCTGCAGCTCAGGCCATTTCGCCACACCCTCTCCCCTTTATATATCCAGGAGAAGGATGGTATGACCCACTCTTCTGGTCATATATTGCCTCTCTACGGTCAACACTCATTGTCTGAGCTCCCCTGCCTTCCCACTCTTGTGCATCAGATAATGTTGGCCCTTTTTCTCCTCACCCCACCAACTTTGCCTCCCACCCTGGTGTCTCATACTGACAGTTTAGAACTACCCATCCCATGTTGGAGGCATCTATCCATCCGCCACTAATGAACATCAAAACTGGTTGAAGTCTTTGTCACAGAGCACTTCTCTAGTTGTCTTTCATGGAGAAATGATAATAGCGCCCGGTTTTGAAAATTTCACAATACTACTTCTGCTTTTGACTTTCACTTTCCTTTAACTTTCTTTCCCTCTACATGTCACAGCCAATTCAGTCCAGCGTTAATCAAGGTTGGACTGCCCCACCTTTGGGTCGTCCCTCGTAGAGCTATCCACTTCCACTACCCCACAGTCGCTTCCTGACAAGATCCTCTAGTATTGTTTTTTAAAAGAACTTTATAGTGTTTTTTGTTTGGAAAAGGCAGATATACTAAGCATCACATATTCTTTAACAACAGGTGATAGTGTATGTTGCTAGATGCATTGGTCTTGTCATAGGTGCTTAAACATCTGAGACCTATGTATAATTATATTGTATGAGATCCATCCACCGTGGAATATATGCATGGAGGATGCAAATTCCATACGAAAGAAAGCTGTACAGTAAATTTTCATCTCAGAGGTACTGTACACAAGCCCCACCCAATGACATAAAAAAATAGAACAAATATGCCATGTGGGCCTAGGAACAATCAGTCCGGGCTAAAAAGTGCACCATTTTGCTTTGCTCTATTTGTTCCCTAAAACCATTTTGTGAGCAGAAACAACCCCACCCAACCCCCCCACACCCTTTGTCTGATTTGTGTGGGTCTAGGACCACAAATCTGGTATTAGATTGTGCGAGACAGACCCTAGTCACCTCCAGTACACTAATCGGGAGTCCAGGGTACCCCCATCTTCTTCTGTTTCCTTCACAGGGTTGACAGAATATCACACATCCTCACCCTCTGGGGCAGGTGGGTCGCGCCCCTACTGTAGACCATACACCATAGCTCCACATGCATGCAGATCTTCTTCCAGTTTATCAACCCTATGGACAAGTCGCATTCGCACCTCTTCCCATTCAAGGGCATCTCTTATCCATGCTGCATAAGAGGGGGATGTCGCCGCAACCAAGCAATGGCTATGCATCTCTTCGCCGGCACAAGCCCAAGAAGGACAAACTTCCTGCTTAATTTTTTCTTTGCAGGGGAGGGAAGTTGACCCTGCAACACTGGCTAGATCTCATCCCATCCTGAGGCCCTGTTAAGGTGCTGTATAACATCACCCCAGTGCAGTGATATGACAGGGCTGAGCATGTCCATGTCAAGTGCAAAAAATCTGCCCTCAGGATGTCACAACAAGGACAACTAACCAAACAAGATCCATAAATCGAATCAATGTTTGTGGGGTAAGAAAGAGGTATGCCAAGGCCACTTGCGTCAGATGTACCCTGAGGTAACGGACCTCTGACAAGGCCCAAGGGAAGCCCACCCTAGCCAGCTTGTCATCCGGCGTCCCCACTAACCGACCCAATGGAAACTGGATTTATCAGATTGATCCATAAGCTGGAGAGCGCTCCAAAGGTCTTCATGACATTTAGTAGGATGGGCGCAGAATAAGCCGGCTTCTGTAGATACACCAGGGCATCGTGGGTGGTCTCTCCCAGGATTAAGCCCCATGGGCCCATCTCCCAACGTAGAGTTTCTGCATATGGTTCCATAGCCATGGAATACTGATACCACACACCTAAGCACACCCGAGTGAATGGGTCAGTGTACAGAAAACAAACTCATCAGATAAATGCTGGGCCCAGACCCATCTGCCGGAGAAAGCCGTAGAGGTACACCTAGTTCAGGGAGTCAAATGCTTGCTCAGTGTCAATGAGCACTAAGGCATAGTCAGATAGTAGCCCAGGGGCATGGTAAATATGGACCAGGTGTCGTATATTATGAAAGGTGTTATGTCTCAGAATGAATCCCATTTTATCTGGATGTATTAAAGGGGGCATCTGATGAAGCAGTCATGCCACCAGGACACCACTTAGGATCTTTGTCTGTTAAGGAGCGTTATCAGTCTGTAAGCCAAGGCCATAGTTGGATCTCTGCCCGGGTTTGGAATCATAACCCCCAGTGCCTTCCAGAAAGAAGACGGCAGTGAGCCGGTGCTCAAAGCCTCACTTTATACTTCCAGCAGCTTGTTGGCTATAGTCTCCACATGTTTATGATAAAATCCCACTGGTAGTTGGTCGCTATCCGGGGTCTCTGCAGTTTTGAAGTGCTTGATTGTGCTGAAGAGCTCCTCTCTGGAGAGCGGGGCATCCAATAACTCTCTGGAACCGAACCTCTGCCAAAAAATCCTTTTCCTCTATGGCCTCCGACGACTGGCATGACCGCTCGGCATAGACGTCTCTAAGGTGGGTGTAAAGCACATTAGTTATCTTCGTTTGCGTGTAGACCATGGATACACATGAATAGTGCAGTGGGCTCCAGAGATGTCCCCCGGACCAACTGAGCCAGTAAAGCTCCCATTCTGTCGCCCTCCACATGCAGTCGCCCTCTGTAAGCTGTGTAGTCATAGTTTTGGAGTCTGCGCCAGCCCTGAAGTAACTCTGTACGAGTCTTGCACTCCGTAGTCAATTGATGAGGGTCAGATGGAAGAGCGGCCTACAGCTTTCACAGTATCTGTTCCGGCATGAGGATATCTTGTTCCAATTCATGTCAGACTCCGTACGATGCTTTGATGTAAACCCCTCGTACAATGACATACATGGCCTCCCAGTCAAAGGCCCTGCAGCTCGCCGATCGCCAGTTGTGTGCAAAAGTGTGTCAGTGTGTTGTGCACCTGCACAGCAAATGAAGGTCTGTGAGGGCCTCCAGACAAAGATGCCATAAGAGTATCGCCGATCGGCCAAGCTCACCTCTAAAGCTCAGCAGGATCGGGTAATGGTCAGAGAGCTATCTTGGTAAATAGGTTGTCTGTGATTCTGGAGGCCAGCTTACAGGAAACAAAGCAGTAATCGAATTGGATAAATGTGCCAATCACTGGGGTATGAAACAAAAATAGCTTTGTCACAGTGTGCCTCATGCGCCACAGCTCGCAGAGGTGTAAGCTATCCATCCTGTCTCCAAACGACTCAGTGAGTCTGAGCTTAGTATTGAGTCTGGGAGGCTCCCAATCTAACATCCCTTTCAAAACAGAGTTACAGTCCCCAGCGATTACCATGCATGCTCCCACATAAGGGGACTTTGTGGTTAGGACTCCAGGGAAGAAGTTTGGGCAGCTGATATTAGGGGCATATACATTCATGAAACACATCTCTTGATTGTCAAGGGTCCTGTGTAGGATGATATACCATTCCTTTGGGTTCACATTATGGTGCTTGTGCCTGAAGGGTGTCCTAGACACCACACATAAGCATCCCTCACACATGGCCAGAGTATGAGGTGGCATAGACTTGTCCTCACCAGCGCTTGCACAAACACGAAATACAGTCCCCATGTATGCATTTTCTTGAGTAATACATTGGCGACCTTATAGCGTTTTAAGTAGGCAAATGTATGTAGAAGCTTTTCAAAGTAGGCAATCCCCCTCCAGGTGATCAGTTTGTCTTGCAGGCAGCCATACCACATGTAACATACCAACACAGCACCAAGGTGTCCACATTCGTTCACCAACGCTTCACTTTCATCGGCCCAGACTGCGCACGTCAACCACACACAGGCAGTCATCTTCCTCAACTGTACTTCTCAGAACCTTTCCCCAGCTCCCCTACCAGCGCTAAACCACGCATCCAAGTGAAAACAAAGTTAGAGTCAGCAATTCCCGCTCCATACCACGTCTTGAAAACATTAAATAAGAAAGAAAAGTTTAGAACAATATTCCCACCCAACCACCTCCTCAAACTTGAGCTACATGAGAGGCTAGGTCGTCATGGAAGGTGTAGAGCCAAGACATTTAAGCCCCTGCCTGGGCCACTAACCTCTAAGTGTGGACCCTCCCATGACACATCTAGTTGCATGAAGAAAATAGAGGGAAGGAACCCGAACCCTTCATCCGGAGTACATTTCAAAGTCAATTACCTTACAATACATCTTATAGGCAGACTCTGTATAACATCTGTCCACAGCTCTATTGGACCTGCAAAAGGACTTGAACCATGAAAAGCAGAGGATTGGCAGCAGTCAGAGATTTAACTACTGTTATCCTTAGTCTGTATCAGTCCTGAGTCCGTTCCTCGTAATTCAGCTCCTTTTGTACACTCTGCTCTTGTGGAGTCTCTGCAAAGCCAAGCCCCCCCCCCCTTCTGGAGTTCTTGGGTAGATCTGCATCCCCGCAAGTAAAACCATTTATTAGCATGTTATGCAGTAAAAAAAGAACAAGGCCTTGCCATCGTGCTTTACCCACAACCTATACGGAAACATAACAATTTATTTCAAGTTCATATTCTGAAGGCGCCTCCTAATGGCTAGTAAAGTCTTTCTTTGGTATTTTACCTTCTGGTTATAGTCAGGATTTATGGATATTGAAGTTTGTAACAACGTCATTAGGTCCGCCAGGGTGAGATTGTCCCCCGTGATGCATCTCTGTACCTGTTGTCAAGGCGCCGTCTCGGGTCAGGGGGCTGGCTGCAGGTAATTGAGGATTTTATTCACCTGGGCTCACTTGGTGCTCTTGTCTTTCACCATGTCTTAGGCCTGCAGATGTACCACTGCCTAGGAATCCGGAATGCAGGTATGCCAGGTGAGATCACAATCACCACTGTTCCCCAGATGAGGCCCGCAGGAGGTGTGTCGCGCAGGATCACATTGGGCGCTGATCTGTAGTCGTGCTTCACCGCCAGCGGGAGAGTCCAGATAAGCACACAGGGGCAGGCACAACGTCGTCCAGGTCAGCAGTGACAGGACACCCATCTCCAACGTGACTTCCAGGGAGAGGGTATCTCAATACTATTCAAACCTGTTGGGGCCAATCTACAATCTCCTCCCCTGGGGAAAGCAGTGCCTCCACAGGTACAGTCTGTCACTGTGGTGGGCATAGGCGCAACCTCCCTGTGCCTCCTGGTCACAATTGCAGTCTCTCAGCAGCACCCAACTCACTGGCTCAGGGCCGCAGTGAAGGCGCCTGCTACATATAAGGCCCCAGTGTCACTAGCAGTAGGCTGCCTCTGCCCGATTTAACCAATTCAGGCCTCCCAGTGCTCTTCCCCCAGGCCAGTCTCGCAAGACTCACCTAGTCATCTGCAGTAGCTACTGGGCTCGCTGTGTCGCATGTGGAGCTCATCGCTGGCCCCAGGCAAAGAAGCAGTCAGCGGTGGGACCAATCCTTGTCCTTGCCATCATGTAGGGCTCCTCCTCTTCAGTGCCCTCCACTACCCGGCTCTGGTTACCGGAACGGAAGGCAGCACTTTTTGTGCCAATGTCACTAAGGTCTCTTCAGGGCTCTCAGAAGGCCACAGGCCTTCACCACTGAGGTGTACAGCATCCAGATTGGCTCCACCTCATCTCCCGGGGTCCTGCGCTCCGGTGGTCAATCATGGCGGCGGTCCATGCTGTCTAGGCCACATATAGTCCGACTCGCAAAAGGGCTCCAGCTCCCTTCACGTCGAGGTGGGGGGGGATTTATTAAAACCATGCCTCACCTTTTGACGATAGTTCCACCAAGGATTGTGCAGCATGTATAGCGTAGATGCCGTGGGAGCGCTGAGAGGAGTGTCTAATTGGCCACCATGCCTGGCCACACTCCCCTGATCCCCTCATAGATGTCTGCATTCCCTTGTGCCTCTTGTTCTCCCTTGGTTGCCATCCCTCCAGTAATTCCCAGGTATCGTACAGAGATGCCAAGAACTACAACTTCCCCTCACCCACATTTCACAACTTAGTAGGAAAAGAATCATCATATAATACATGTTCTGTTTGCACAGATTAATTTTAAACTTATGAAAAGAATGCGCTTTACTTGAACTGATTGAGGGTAACTGACGGGCCGGCTGCAGGATTGCATCTTAATATCTAAAACTGAGAATTCAGGCTATAACTGGTCGTGACCTTGTCCTGGGCGGGACCCTTGGCACATAATGTACTCTCCCTACCACAAAGTGGGGGAGCGATCGCCAGGGTTTACTATTGTGACCAAAAGAGTCTCCACAAATTGTTTCATGGTTGTGCCCTCTGTCTTTTTGGGGAAGCATACCAGGCTTATGTTATCTCACTGAGATGTCTCTTCCACATCTTCTGCCCCCTCTGCACTGCATTGTCTTCTTGAGGTGGAAGACCTCCACCTCCAGTGTTCTGATGAACTTTGTGTACAGTCAGCATATCCTCCACTGCATTCACCCTTGCCATAATTTTCTTGACAACAGTGTTCAGGGGATTGATGTCCTCTGCCACTGTATCAATTGTCTTTTCTAGGGCTGGCCTGGTTTCCCTAATCACCAGTAGCAGTTTTTACAAATCATGTTGTAGGACACTGCTTTCTGGATTTTCAGATACATTTGTACATATTGCAAATATTGCTATACCTTTCTGAATCAGGCAGTATTTTTTTCATTCAGTCATGCACCCCTTGAATGTGCTGCAGGACATTTCAAATGACAATGCCCTGTAGAATATGCACAGCGTTTCACCCAAGACTTGAACAGAGTTCGCTAGTCTCACTACACATCATCATAATCCTTCAACACGATGCATACCTGTGGAGCTGTTCAAGACCTCTGGTTAATGGCCAGTTTCAATCCAGTTGGAGGGGCTGTAAGTTATGCCTCTGTCACTCATATAACCTTTTAGGTAACATGTTAAATTGAAGGTGGTTCCCTTGTGGCAACTAGTATTACAGTCTGATCTCTTCTGTCTTCACAACACTGCAGCAGTTTAAAAAAATGTATTGCTAAGTATGTCCTTATTAGTTGTTGTGGTTGTAAGTCCGAGGGAGTGGGGACATCCACCACTGTCTGCAGCACCAGAGGTCTCAGTAGCCTTCCAGGGCTTCTTGGTTGTTTCTCTCTCCCGCCATTTCTAGTAGGCTGGTTTCAATGTATCAGGATGTGCCTGCCTCGAAGGGACTCTAGCACAGCAACATTTGTCAGGATACTGAAGAGTGCCAACTTCCAGGCCTGCTGCACTCAGTTTGGCCGCAATGCTGCCTGAATCTGTTTGGGGAGAGATAAGGCTGTAGATGACAGCTCAAGGCCCTTCAAGCAGATCCACAGCAGCCCATGAGAGAGGCTTCCCCATTCTCCAACATCTGAGTTAATTCCATAGCAGCTATTGTTGGTGAAATCTGTGCACAACACATTGAAGCTCAGCTTCCATAACTGATGATTGTAATTCAAGACATTCACTCAAACATACATTACAGGTAGGAAACTCAAGGTGAGCTTAGAATGATGTTGTGCATTCCCCTAGTGTCTAAATGCCCCTTGAAGGTGCATCCCCTTCAGTAACTAAATAGCCGTCCAGTTGTAACCAATGGAATGAACCACAACCACTACCAACCTTAAAAAATGGCTGTTCTTGTAGATGATGAGGTCAATGTTTCCAGAGAACCACACCTGCCAATTTAATATTTTCAACTTTGAGGACCAAAGATTCACTGAACTGATGTGCTTATCTTTAAGACAGCAAAAAGCAGATTAGTTTATCAACTGTAACAACAGTGCCTTAATATATACATGTCTTAGCACTGAGAGCAGTATGAGTGGCTTTAATAGAGCTATTGCACAACAGGTCTGCATTACACCTCCATACAAGGAGGAACACGATCACACAGTCTATACGAAGAAGAATATTAAATGTCAGATTGGGTTGTACATCATGGAGTCATGTTGATATCCAACCATGTAGCACATTTTACTAATGTGTGGGTAGGTGCTTTCAGCAGAAATGAGGCAGACTGTCACAAGTGGGAACCCCAAGCCGACCCGGAGATTCTCTCCAACTACCGCCCCATCTCCCTCCTCCCTTTCCCCGCCAAGGTTGCAGAGAAATTAGTCAACACCCGCCTATCCCACTTCCTCGAAGCAACCAACACCCTTGACCCCTCACAATCTGGGTTCCGCAAGAACCACAGCACAGAAACCGCCCTCAACGCATGCACTGATGACATCAGGACCAAAGTCGACAAAGGCGAGACTGTCGCACTCATCCTCCTAGACCTCTCCGCAGCTTTTGACACCGTCTGCCACCACACACTCCGCACACGCTTCCACAACATAGGAATCCGCCACAAAGCCTTAGACTGGCTCACCTCCTTCCTCACCGACCGAACCCAGAGAGTCCGCCTTCCGCCCTTCCATTCCAACACTACCAATGTTGGAGTCCCCCAAGGGTCCTCCATCAGCCCCACACTCTTCAACATCTAAATGATCCCCCTAGCCAACATTCTCCGAGCACACGGAATCACTATCCTCTCCTATGCAGATGACACCCAACTCATCCTCTCCCTCACCCGCAACCCCACCACCGCCAAAACCAACCTACACGCTGCCCTCCTAGACACCGCCAACTGGATGACCACTAACCACCTCAAGCTCAACTCAAACAAAACCGAAATCATCATCATCAGCTTCGGCCCCAACAAAACCACATGGGATGACTCCTGGTGGCTCACCACCCTAGGCCCCGCACCCACCCATGCACGCAACCTCAGCATCATCCTCGATCCCTCCCTCTCCGTGACACAGCAAATCAATGCTCTAACCTCCTCCTGCTTCCACACACTCTGTACTCTAAAAATAATCCTTCAAATGGATCCCCCCAGAAACCAGAAAGACAGTCACCCACGCACTCGTCAGCAGCAGACTGGACTACGGCAACACCCTCTACGCCGGCACCACACTCAAACGCAAACTCCAAAGAATCCAGAACACAGCTGCACGCCTCGTCCTTGGCCTCCCCCACCACGAACGAATCTCACCACACCTCAAATCCCTTCACTGGCTCCCCATAGACAAGAGAATCACATTCAAGATCCTCATCCACGCACACAAATCCCTCCACAACATCGGCCCAACCTACCTCAATGAAAGAGTAAACTTTCACACTTCCACACGCAACCTCCGATCAGCCGACCTCGCCCTAGCCACAGTCCCCCGCATCCAGCGCACCACCACAGGAGGCAGGTCTTTCTCCTACCTCGCCCCCAAAACCTGGAACTCCCACCCCACTGACCTTCACAAAACCAAAGACCTACTGGTCTTCAGAAAGAACCTCAAGACTTGGTTGTTCGACCAGTGAACCTCCCTGGCCCCCCCATGTTTCCCTCCCCCAGCGCCTTGAGCTCCTCACGGGTGAGTAGCACACTCTACAAATTTCTGTGATTGATTGATTGATTGAAATAGGTTTGCGACAGCTACATCTGGAGTTTGAGTTGGGGAATACAGCTTCTAGATTGTTGTGTGACTCGGGGAGAGGGCTGTTCAATGTCATGCTCAGGAACATAGTCCTACATGTTTCCACCGATTCCATTTGTTTACCAGTGTCTTATTGAAAGCCAAGTAAGATTCATGCCATCGCCACCTGCTAGCACTCCAGTAGGCCAGATAGTTTAGGAAAAAAGATCTGTGGGACTTATTGATTGACAAATAATTTCAGTTTAGGATGAATCCATACTTCCCGACTCCTGATGAAAGGCAGTGGGGAGGTGTTCCAATGCCATCCAACCTGCCTCTGCTGGACTACTTGGCAGTTTGAGAAATTATGTTTGGATGTTCAAACTTGTTGTGGCAATATCTTTGTGTCCTGTGGGCAACAAGAGCTAATGCCACGAATAAAACAAATGGAAAAGATTTTTCATTTGGGCAAGAGAACATAATTTAAATCAATTTTTAATGGATCCAAAAGATTAGATCTTTCATACTTTCCAGGAAAATTTCATTCAGCTGACATAATTAGATTTTTACAATCTCCTTCAAAACACGTGATCTTTTCTACAAAAATCATCAAAGAAATTGAGAGACTTATTCAGACTTTATCCTCCATGATCCAAGCAACAACCCACTTGGGAATTGAACTGTGTTTTATGGGTCCACATGAGACGTCTTTGGAACGTAATGATTTGGCGTCCTTGCAGTTGCTACCTTTTTGGCAAACTGCTACCTTTTTGGCAATAACCTCCAGTGGAAATAAATTAAATAAAAGCATTGTTTTTGAACTTTTCTTAGGATAGTGCCAACTTAACCAATCCATCCTTCATTCAAAAGGTCCCTTTCTTTCTTGAAATTAAAAGTGCATATATCGACATTTTCTGCTCAGCCATCAACCCTGGCAAAACAGGGATCACCAAAGTTAGATGTTAAGCATTGCTTAAGAATCCTACGTAGAGAGAGCAAGTGCTAAATGTAATACTGACCCACTGGTTGTCATTCAAAACTAAATATTTTAGGATTGTTGTCTTTGTGCATTTGTTTCTGACATTTCAAGGCTAAAATGAAAATCTGGTTTTCGATCCTCACTTACAGAAAACATTGTTGCCTCTATGTCTAGTCTAGATCATAGATGGCAGTGGGGCAAGAGGTGCTACACAGCCTGTTTCACTGAGAGAAGCATCGTTCCACAATTCTCTATTTTTGTTAGCCACTTTGATAGTCCTACTTCAAGCATGTGAATCTATGAAGGATCCAACAATGGAAAAGAAGTTACTTACCTCTAACTACAGTTCTCCAACATTTTTAATCTTTCCTTGAGTGCTTGTAATCGCCAAGCTTGGCTATGCCAACAGCCTATACTCTGGTGTACTGGCATCCATTATACAAAATATAATTTCTTCAAAATGCTGCCACAATGCTTCTTCTCCACCATCACCCAAGAGAATGCATTACTCCACTACTGAAATCTCTCCACTGGCTGGCTACAGCTGTAATGGCAATGTTTAAGGCACTCTGCATTGTCCACAAAGATTCCCAAGGAAAAGGGCTGCTATACCTGCAAGTTAGATTCAAGCAATACAAACCAAACAGAACACTTCAGGCTTGCACCACTTAACATCATAACATTTTACCATAAGATAGCCTTAGGAGGCACTGCTTTTTTTAGGACAAGCCACCAAGGTCTGGAACTCACTACCAGCCAGTATTAGAAGCACCCAGGACCATATACAATTGAGATTTTACCAGAAAAGTTGCCTATTTCCTAAATAAGTGCAACACCAGCATCCTAGTATCAAAGTCCAGAAAACAGTCACACCCTGAAGTGTGCAGTCCTCTGCCTTCAACCCCTGAATTGCAAACAATTAAGCCAGCAAACTGCTTTCACTAGACTGCTAAACAAAAAAGGGCAGACCTACGCTTCACCATGGCTTTATATGTTTATGTACTTCCATATATAAGGTTTATGGTCTACAATAATACTAAGCCATAATATACATAGGCCAGCAACAAATGGTAACTTATACATATTAAATTCTCATAAAACATATTTGCTATGAGGGTTGTCCATCACCAGAACTGTACAATCATATATCACATAATGAACAGGCATGAAATAAATGATATCATCTGCCACACCTTACTGGACAATTTTGGAGGACTTTAATGTAGTCCGTTCACTGCAGGTCCCAAACGTAGTCCTGGCCCCTTGATATGCCTCAGTAAAAAAAATTGTTGTCCAGAGATTTTCATTTTTGATATGCATTTTTGTATCATTGGAAAAGTAATTTAGCTTGGCTAGACATTGCTAATCCAGGCTGTTTTTTTTTTTTTTTTTTTTTTCTTGACAACATTTTTAAAAATGGCAGTGTATTGCAGTGATGATGTCATATTTCAGAAACCATGAGACACATATACTGTATTTTGGTGTCAAAACATAGGTTATAGGGGCCAAGTACTCTTACAGAGACCGAAAATACCTAATCAGAGCAACCCTCCTACCATTTTCTAAAATAGAGGCTCTATAATGCTGTGTTTTAGCCATCATACTGGTAATTTATTTTAATATTGTTTTTGTTTCAGGTTTTCTGTTGATTCAAATTTGTAAACATGAGCGAAGCAGGTGGTAGCAGAGGATCTTTACCTCCTGATAGAATGTTGCTAACTACTAACTCTGAGGAATCCTTCAACAAAGAAAAATGTGTCCTATGCCAAGATAATCAGAAAAAAAAGCTACTGTGGCTGGACACAAGAGAGTTTGTGATGCTGCAGATGTTCAGCAAGACAAAGTTAATCGAAAGATTGAAAACTGATGGGTGAAGAGGATGAAATATTTTATCATTGTAAGAACTAGTGCTTCAAGTCATATACAATGGAAAAACGCCTATAAAGAATAGTTTAAAAAAATAGCAGAAACCAGTGAATCACAACAAGAATCAGTCTTTTGAGAAAGCAAGACAACCAAACCCAATGCTATCCATTAGAGATAGATGTCTACCACTCCGCCACCTCAAGCAACTGATGAGAAAGCAATGGATCTTCAAAGTGTTATCTGCGGTTTAGCCTAAAAAAGGGCCAAAAGGTTTGACGAAAGAACAGAGTACAGAGTATGTGAGTCACAAAGGCCAAACATGTTTTTATCTGCAGCTAGTTTCTTCCAAGATGAAGTTTTCAGCCGAGTAGCTGATCTAAGCAGTGAGGTGAATGTATTTGCAGGGGATTTGTATGCCCACCTGAACCTGATGCGTGCATATATTTGAAAATATGAATACACAATGAGCTTCTAAGAGCAATGTAACTGCCATCCTTGAGTTAAGTTTGCCCTCTATAAATGTAGTTTTAAAGCCACTCTTGAGAACTGGCTACATGTTAACACTATTTGAGATCAGAGAAATAATAGTCAACATTGATGAAACTCTATTGATCAGTAATAATGAAATAAAGATTTTTCTGGTGAGAATGTACAATGACAGAATTTGTTTTTGTCAGTCTAACAAAAAGAATGAGCCACTTATGGTGTTCTCAGCCAGTTTGCCTCATGAGATTCTGGCTGCCAAACTAGTATCACAGGCTATAGTAAAATCAGCAGGACACATTTTAAGAAAGGTCCTAAAAGATTTATATTTTGGACTTAATGGCAAATGTTGTGATGCCCAAGAGCTCCACAAATCATGGAAGTCAACAAGAATGCCTCATGTTGTCTTAACATTTTTTACATCAATATTTAATACCAGCAAAGCAAAACTGTTACAAACTAAAGTTCTTGAGTTCGGAACAGAAGCCGACAACATTGATAATGTCTTTGAAGATATAAACGAAGAAGTGGAAGACAATCCCATGAACCGACAGGCTTATGCTATGCAGATGTACTGTTTTTTTTTCCAAATCATGTTTTGTGAATTACATCATGGCAAAATCAAAACTCCGCTACACATGACTGCCCACGCAATCTATGACAAGTGCAAAAGTAGAGAGCTAATCACTTCAATGAATAAGATTGCTGTATCAACAACTTATGACATATTGTGGAGCAGGAACTTGTCAGCAGCTCACGCTGTAAAATCAGGTGAATCTCACAGCACACCACTTGCAAGTCACTTTACCAGGAAAGAATTGACAATTGCTGCTCTTGATAATTTTGTCAGCTGTAGGCATAAACAAACAAAGCTGCAAACATATAACCCAGCTGCCTTGCCAACGTGTGCAAAATCACTAAAAGCCATCAATACATCCCAGTGTACCTGAAAGGTTCAAAGTGGCTGAGGACATGGATCTTCTACTTGATGCTGTAGTCCACAAAACTGATTAAACTGAATTTATCATATCACTTATTCGGTGCAGACTGAAGGATGAGGAAAAGCCAGTTTCGCTATGGGCTGGAATTCATGCTCTGATCTCCCAGAATACCATCCCACCAAAGAAGGTTAGTTTTTTACCAGTAATCCCATCCCCAGTCACAAACTATGCCACAGTATACACAGCTGTAAAAATTTCCAAAATGTGCGGCTCAGATTGAAGACTAGCCTATCCTGCCAATTTTCTGCAGTGAAGGTGTTTACCAAATTGTAGCCGACATTTGTATGAGCAATCCAGTAGAATGTGATGATCTCTATCCAATTATGGGCAGTTTCCATATGACAAAAGTTGTGTTGCGGTGTGCAGGAGGTTATCTCCGTGGATGTGGCATAGACAATGCACCTTTTGAGGCTGAAATCTTTGGAAGCAAAATGGTCTGGTCAGTATTGAGAGGAACTTGTTATGTTTGTTTATTACAAGGTGTGCTCATCATATCTGAGGCTATAGAAACATTGTGTTGGAATGCTTTCAGGAACAAGAATGCCAAATTAGGTTGTGCCTATCTTATCTCAGAAGTGAACAAGGCACAGGGTGTAATTAATTTTAAAAAAACATAATGTAAAGCCAGACAATGTTAAATACACTCAGTTAAAAATCAGAAATAAAAGTGTGTAGGGGTTTGTGTGTGAATTAAAATCAGAACTTTGCAAGTACTGGGGACTTGTTTTGCACATGATAGCTCTAGTGAAATACTTGGTCCATGCTGATAGGGAAGGTGATTGGGAGCTGCATGTGAAGACTGTAGTGTCACGGAATACTGTTCTGCTTTGCTTCAAACTAAGAGGGAACAAGGCTAAAGAATGCAAAGAATGCAGCACTCTTAGTTTGAATAATGAATTTATTAAGGCACTTCCCAGGTATCAAACATAACTATACAAAAATATTAACATGAGCATTTAACGTGAATGCAGCAAAACATGTGCAGCTATTACAATAATCACAGCAGTTGGCTAATATTCAGAAGAAATGCAATATATCAACAATGAATAAGTATGCAGTGACTATATATAAATATATTTATTCATGCACACAGTAAAGCAAGATTATTAAGGATTTAAAATGCATCACCATGGTGATCGAATCCAACATGTCTTTGCCAGTGTCAACCTGTGGAACCCTGGGCAGCTGAGACAGGAGAAATTTTCCCCAATGGACAATGATTTTTCTGAGCAATGCATTCACCCTCAGAAATGAGTTCCTTCTGCCTAAGCGGCAAGTTTCCCCCACTTTATGTAATTGAAACAAACGTAAGAGGAAAGTTCTGGTAACCTCCCTCCCTTCGAGTAAGTTGTGAAATATAAGCGCTGGCTGTACTTGATCAGTGTTGAAAACACACGCAAAGAGACTGACCAGATCCAAAGGTGTATTACCAAGACAGAGCTATACCCTTCTCTGCTATAAACTTCCTAATCCTCGTACACTCTTAAATGAGGGATGCAAAACTGATGTTTCCTTCCCTGGTGAGAAAAGTGAAAACACGTTAACAAGCTGTGTGTGGAAAAATACCTGCACCACTGATGTGACGGCATTTGAAGCTAAGCTAAACACAAAATGGAGTCAGTGGTAAAGATGGAATCAGTGGTTAAATACAGATAGCATTAAAACTGTGTATTGCAAATTTTATTGCATAAACTTCCTGAGATATGGGTCCTGGCATTTGGAAAGAGTGAAGAAGCTACAAGTGGAAAAACTATACCTCTACAGAAAATTAATCCAAAGAAGTTTTGTGATGGAAGGCAGAGAGGAAAGATTCAATCTTGTGGCTCCAGATGTGAAACTGGAACAGACAATCCAGAGATCACAGAAAAGCTCCAAGGGAATTGTTAGTCAGACATGTAAAAATGAATATGCTGCTCAGTGGCAGCTAGTTTACCATGAAGTCCTTCCTACTTGCAATGTTTTCAGAGAGATCACAAATTCAAAATGAATGAACCGTTGTGCAACTGCTTCTCACCACGAACTAGTGGGAAAGAGAGAGGGAACATTTTAATAAACATATTGACAGCCTTCTTCAACTCATGCAGCAGCAAGGAAACCCCTCTAAAATGACTGAGCCTGTGCGACTAGACAACTTCCTGACCAAACAATATGTGAATAATGATATAAAGCAACGTCTACTAGATATCCTGGAACATGGATCAAAACTAAACACAGAACGGAAGCAGGAAAGAGTTGTATTGAAAGAGAAAAATCTGTTTGACATAATCACTAAAGCTAAACTTACACGCTTTAATTGCCATAGTAAGAGTTTAGTCCAACCAGCCACTACATAGGTTACAAAAAACAACTTTCACAAGCACATAGAGAGCTGGATGTAGCAAAAGAAAGGGGTGAATTTATAAAGGACATTATGTTGCATGATCTTCTTCCAATAAATGCATTATTCGATGGAGATATTACAACCAACCAGTGAAGCACAAACCTGTACAAGAGCTCGGAAAAAAAACTTTCACTTGAAGAATTTCAATTTGAAAAGGTGTCCTTATTGAAAACTGCTGTTGTTGTGGACTAAATGTTACAATTGTGAACTAAATGTTAGAATTGTGAATGGTCAAGATTTCATCCATGCAACACTTTGGAGAGGTCGTTCAGTCTGTTCTACAGATATCAAAGTCAGTGTGCATCTTGCAAGAACTGCACATTGTCTTTGACAGTTATTTTGAACTATCTGTCAAAGAATGTGAGAGAATCAGACAAATGTCTACAAGTGGAACAACTGACCTTCCCTGCATCAAAAAGTCGACACCTATGCCTGTGCAACTTGATAAATTGTTGTCATCAACACTGAACAAGGTGAACCTGGATGTTAACTCTCCAAAACTTTGTTTATGCTTCAGTAAACACTGAATTTCCAATTATTGCAAGTGGAATGATTGTCAATGAGAAGGTGGTGCTTACAGAGAGATAGTCATAAGGTATGGGTCATATTGTTAAAAAACTTAACAGCAAATTGGAGGAAGCTAACCTTTGTGTTGTGCCACATGTTGAGTGAGCTGTTCTAAATGGTTCCAATTGAGTAATTGTACTGTCAATGCCACAGATGTTATTATTGTGCAACTTAGATTTGTTGCAATGTTCATAAGTCAAGAATTTCAGAGTTATGGCCTGGCAATTTGTGTTGGACTGTTCCCATGGAGTGCAAGGTCAAGACTGATATGCATATGTCTGGGTCCAAACTGGGGTAGCATGGTGAGCAAACAAATGATGGATTTAACCCAGATCTCTGACTGGTGGTGAGTGTTTGAAAAGTTTCAGTACTCCATTCATTATCCTTTTGTGTTGCTGAAGTTCCCCCGAAGTGGCAAAGGTATGCCCAGACGCAGATCCAGTGTTCACTGTGCCACTGGATTCGAGCTACACTGGCTGATGAGGGGGTGATACCCAGAAAATTGTCCCAGGATGCTTGTTTCCAGTCTAGGAAGGACCTGGCTGTTCGAGCAGGACTGTTCCCATGGAGTGCAGGGTCAAGACTGATTTGCATTTGGCTGTGTCCAAACTGTGGTGGCACGGTGAGCAAAAGATTGATGGATTTAACCTAGATCCCGTGACTGAGGGTAAGTGTTTGAAAGGTTTCAGCACTCCGTCCATCATCCTTGTGTGTTGTCTGCAGAGAGATATTCAAATGGTATGGACCATATTGTTCAAGAACGTAACAGCAAATTAGAGGAAGCTGACCGTGTTGTGCCACATTTTGAGAGGGCTGTTCAAAATGGTTCCAATTGAGTCATTGTACTGTCAAATGACATAGATGTTATTATTGTGCTACCTAGCTTTGTTGCAATGTTCATAAGTCAAGGATTGTCAGTTATGGATACGGTATGGAACAGGCAAGAAAAGACACTTAATCCTGCTTCATATTCTGTACAAAAAATCTGACCCAGAGGTGCACAGTTCTCTTATCAAGGCACATATTCTTACGGGTGATGACACTACCAGCAAACTTGTAACAAAGCTTAGAACTTTAACTGCTGACCCTGTGAAGTTTTTAACAGGATTTGCAGAGAAAGAAGAATGTGACTTTAAAGACGTAGAAAAATACCTTGTGCATGTGTGGAAAATTAGCTCTAATTGTCAAACATTTGAAGATATTCAGTACAGTGAGTTCAAGAGATCAGTCCTGCTAAGTGACATTCCACGATGACATATTCTGTGTGTGGGCACATTAAAAGAGCATCCTACTTGATCAGAAGAAGTATAAATGTTTTGGATCATAAATAAGTAGAGAAAGAGCCATGTGAATTTGGTTGGGAAGATATTGATGGGATGCCAAAACTATGAAATCTCTAAAGCCTGTACCCACAGAATTTACATGTGCTTCCAAAACCTGTGCTACAAAAAGATGCCCCTGTCGATATGCTCTTCACAGATGTTCAGCATTCTACCATGAGCGACTGCCGAAACAAATAAAGTGACCTATGAAAATGTGTCTAGAAGAGGAGTGATAAACCATTTTTTTCAGATTCAGATCATAAAAAGTGTTTGGTGTGTACATAAAAGGATTAACCTGTTCTGTGCCTTGGACGAAATCATCTCGTCCATGGCACAGGGGAACTTGGGGGCGCGCTAGCGTGCCCCCCGTGCACCCCCCTCCCCCCCCAAGGCGGGGATGGAAGGGGAAGACCTTACCCTTCCACCCCCCACCCCCCCTGTGACGTCAGCGCGCACTGATTTGTCACAGGGGCCTCCCCCATTGCGCTGGAAGCTCTGCTTCCAGCACGATTGAAAGAGAAATGCAAAAGCATTTCTCTTTCAATCACTGGGGAGGCCCGGAGGGGCTTCAAAGGGAAGGAAAAGTATTTCCTTCCCTTTGAAGTCTCTCCGAGGGTTTCAAAAGCCGGATTGCTTGCAATCCGGCTTTTGAAACCCCACTAGACACCAGGGATTTTTTTTTTTTTTTTTTTTATGAAATTCACATAAGGGAGCGACCCCTTGGGCAATGGTCGCTCCCATGGGGGGCATTTTTTCGGGCAGATCGGCCTATTATTAGGGGCGGAAACCTCTAGGCACCAGGGACCATTTTCTTTTTTTTTTTTTTTAATGTTTCATTTTATTTTTTTAGGTGGGGAGCGACACCTTAGGCAAGGGTCGCTCCCTTTGGGGGAAAATTATATTTAGGCCATTTCTGCCCCCCTTGGGGGCAGATTGGCCTATTTTGATGAGGCCAATCTGCCCCCAAGGGGGGCAGAAACCACTAGACTCCAGGGAGTTTTTTCTTTGCATGAATTTCAAGCAAGGGGAGTGACCCCTTAGGCAAGGGTCGCTCCCTGGGGGGGCAAATTTATTTTAGGCCATTTCTGCCCCCCTTGGAGGCAGAAACCTCTAGGCGCCAAGGCAATTTTTTTTTTGTTTGTTTGTTTTTTTAGAGATGGGAAGCGACCCATCAGGCAAGGGTCGCTCCCCTGGGGGGCAAATTGTATTTAGGCCATTTCTGCCCCCATTGGGGGCAGATTGGCCGATTTTAGGTCAATCTGCCCCCAAGGGGGCAGAAACCGCTAGGCACCGGGGATTTGTTTTTTGGCGCCAATGTCACGCAGGGGGAGCGACCCCGTAGGCAAGGGTCGCTCCCGGGGGGGGATTGGGGGGGGGGGGAGAAATTTATTTTAGGCCATTTCTGCCCCTGGGGGGGGCAGAAACCTCTAGGCGCCAGGGCAAAAAAAAATGTGTGTTTTTTTTTTTTTTTTTCGTTTGTTTGTTTGTTTGTTTTTTAGATGGGGAGCGACCCATCAGGCAAGGGTCGCTCCCCATGGGGGCAAATTGTATTTAGACCATTTCTGCCCCCCTGGGGGCAGACTGGCATAGTTGAGGTCAATCTGCCCCCAAGGGGGCAGAAACCACTAGGCACCGGGGATTTGTTTTTTGGCGCCAATGTCACGCAGGGGGAGCGACCCCGTAGGCAAGGGTTGCTCCCGGGGAGGAGGGGTGGGAGTTGGGGGGCAAATTTATTTTAGGCCATTTCTGCCCTCCCTGGGGGCAGAAACCTCTAGGCGCCAGGGGATTTTTTTTTTTTGTGTATTATTTTTTTTTGTTTGTTTTTTTAGAGATGGGGAGCGACCCATCAGGCAAGGGTCGCTGCCCTGGGGGGCAAATTGTATTTAGGCCATTTCTGCCCCCCTTGGGGGCAGATTGGCCGATTTTAGGTCAATCTGCCCCCAAGGGGGCAGAAACGACTAGGCACCTGGGATTTGTTTTTTGGCGCCAATGTCACGCAGGGGGAGCGACCCCGTAGGCAAGGGTCGCTCCCGGGGGGGGGGTTTGGGGGGCAAATTTATTTTAGGCCATTTCTGCCCCCAGGAGGGGCAGAAACCTCTAGGCGCCAGGGGATTTTTTTTTTTTTTTTTTTTTGTTTTTTTAGAGATGGGGAGCGACCCATCAGGCAAGGGTCGCTCCCCTGAAGGGCAAATTGTATTTAGGCCATTTCTGACCCCCTTGGGTGCAGATTGCCCGATTTTTAGGTCAATCTGCCCCCAAGGGGGCAGAAACCACTAGGCACCTGGGATTTGTTTTTTGGCGCCAATGTCACGCAGGGGGAGCGACCCCGTAGGCAAGGGTCGCTCCTGGGGGGGGGGGGGGTAGTGGGGTTGGGGGGCAAATTTATTTTAGGGCATTTATGCCCCCCCCCCCCCCCCCCCGGGGCCAGCTGAGCTACAGGCCAAAGTCCACAGGTAGGCACTTTGCAAAAAACACCTCTGTTTTCTGTGAAAAAATATGTTGTGTCCACGTTGTGTTTTGGGCCATTTCCTTTCGTGGGCGCTAGGCCTACCCACAGAGGTGAGGTACCATTTTTATCGAGAGACTTGGGGGAACGCTGGGTGGAAGGAAATTAGTGGCTCCTCTCAGATTCCAGAACTTTTTGCCACAGAAATGTGAGGAACATGTTTTTTTTAACCAAAGTTTGAGGTTTGCAAAGGATTCTGGGTAACAGAACCTGGTCCAAGCCCCGCAAGTCACCCCATCTTGGATTCACCTAGGTCTCTAGTTTTCAGAAATGCACAGGTTTGGTAGGTTTCCCTAGGTGCTGGCTGAGCTAGAGGCCATAATCTACAAGTAGGCACTTTGCAAAAAACACCTCTGTTTTCTTCCAAAAATTTGCATGTGTCCACGTTGCGCTTTGGGGTGTTTCCTGTCGCGGGCGCTAGGCCTACCCACACAAGTGAGGTATCATTTTTATCGGGAGACTTGGGGGAACATAGATTAGCAAAACAAGTGTTATTGCCCCTTGTCTTTCTCTACATTTTTTCCTTCCAAATATAGGAGAGTGTGTAAAAAAGACATCTATTTGAGAAATGCCCTGTAATTCACATGCTAGTATGGTCACCCCGGAATTCAGAGATGTGCAAATAACCACTGCTCCTCAACACCTTATCTTGTGACCTTTTTGGAAATACAAAGGTTTTCTTGATAGAAATTTTTTACTCTTTATATTTCAGCAAATGAATTGCTGTATACCCGGTATAGAATGAAAACGCACTGCAGGGTGCAGCTCATTTATTGGCTCTGGGTTCCTTAGGTTCTTGATGAACCTACAAGCCCTATATATCCCCGCAACCAGAGGAGTCCAGCAGACGTAACGGTATATTGCTTTCGATGATCTGACATTGCAGGGAAAAGTTACGGAGTAAAACATAGAGAAACCTATATGTTTTTTTCACCTCAATTTCAATATTTTTCTTTTTCAGTTGTTATTTTCTGTAAGAAACCCTTGTAGGATCTACACAAATGACCCCTTGCTGAATTGAGAATTTCGTCTACTTTTCAGAAATGTTTAGGTTTCTGGGATCCAGCATTGGTTTCATGCCCATTTCTGTCACTGACTGGAAGGAGGCTTAAAGCACAAAAAATTGCAAAAATGGGGTATGTCCCAGTAAAATGCCAAAATTGTGTTGAAAAATTGGGTTTTCTGATTCAAGTCTGCCTCTTCCTGAAAGCTGGGAAGCTGCTGAGTTTAGCACCACAAACCCTTTGTTGATGCCATTTTCAGGGGAAAAACCACAAGCCGCCTTCTGCAGCCACTTTTTCCAATTTTTTTGAAAAAAACAATTTTCCCTGTATTTTGGCCAATTTCCTGGCCTCCTTCAGGGGAACCCACAAAGTCTGGGATATCTCTAGAATCCCTAGGATGTTGGAAAAAAAGGACGCAAATTTGGCTTGGTTAGCTTGTGTGGACAAAAAGTTATGAGGGCCTAAGCGCGAACTGCCCCAAATAGGCAAAAAAAGGCCTGGCACAGGAGGGGGGAAAGGCCTGGCAGCGAAGGGGTTAAAAAACATTATTATTTGTTTCATTTCTATATATGACTCTTTTCCCTCTATTATAGCCGCCATTTTGGAAAATGGCGAAGAGATTGCTCTGAGGAGTTATTTTCTCTCTCTATAAGACAACTTGACCTATGTTTTGACACCAAAATGGTCATAATTCCTGAAATATTACATCATCACTTTAACACATCCGCCATTTTTAAGTCATCCAGAAAAATTTGGCCCCGGTCACCTATAACTACCAAATCTAAATTACTTCTATAATGATCCAAAAACACAAATCAAAAATGAAAATCCCTGGACAACAATTTTTCTACACAAGCTGACCACTTCTATACATTTCACATAGACACTCAGATATGGAATGATTATAAAAATGTCCATCCAACAGATCTCTCCACTTCTCTCTCCTTCCAACCATGCCAGCTCAGGACCACAACTGTGCAGAAAATCACAGTTTGGACAACCCTGTGCAGCAATCAGAAAACTACACTGTATCATATGAAACACCAGAAATGGACCTGCAGATCTGTTCTAAGCTACCAGCATGCTGAAAACTGCATCTTTTTCTTACGAGTTATCATCCAACACACTGCTGCACACTGTAACCCATAACTCGATAACCGCACCTCAGCGGTCATCACACACAACATAGAAGGATGTTTTTGTTTTGAGCATATGTGAGAAGTGTACTAACCACACATGCTACATTGTGTCGCAGACCACTCATGTAGGCAAGCACTTCAATACCCAACGTAGGGGTAGTAAGCACTATATAAATGCTGCAATGCAATTACATCAAATATACATCCAGGAAACTCTTTGCACATTGCTTAAACACCATCTTTGCTCGACACCACATGACCACACACCCACATGTCAAAGTATTCTTAAAATGAATGACACAATCTTCGAAACTTTAAAAAAAATTGTTATAAAGACCTAGGAACTCTTTATCGAATATCATATGAAATAATACAAAATATTTATGTTGACACAACATTTTTCTGAGTGCAGAATAACTCCTTATTTCTCAAAAAATGTATCAGGACTCAATATATCATACAGACCTATGGGCAAGCCGAATGCGTGAGTCAATACCTTCAAAGTCTATGCCCTGATAACCTAGTTTATACAAATTTATGGGAGTTCATTTGCATGCATTGTGAATTCCTGCTAACTCATCTGCTAGTCTTTAGTTTGGATGTTTCATACTTAAAATAAATTAAATGACTTACAAAATATGAACACAGTAAAACCAATGAAAATGTTTAAAATCATGCATGCTCTGTTTGACCAAGGAAACATGCATTGTATCTCATCCCCTCCCCCCACCAACAATCCCTTAAGTAAACAAGGATGATCAAGTGCACCCAAAAAGACATGTATATTTACAATCCTTAACACATAAGCCTCCCTGTTAGTCTATTATTCATGTCAACTGTGGCACACTAATTTCACATCCTCATAAGTGTCTCTTATAATATATGTTGTTCATATATATATATATATATATATATATATATATATATATATATATATATATATATATATAGTAAGGACCATGTTTCCTTAAGAAAAGCATTGTTAGACTTGCCTATATCTTTGGCAGCGTTTGACGAATCTTCATAAATAATTTTCTTTTAAAACGTGTCCCGGTGATTTTAGTTGCACATGAGTAGTTTCGGGGTGATCCATCAATCGGAGGCTGACAAAAAGGGGGTATAAGGCATCAGGGTAGAGGTACCCTGACCCCTGGGGTGTGATATAGGGGTGTTTTTATGGTAAGATTATGGGTTTAAAATGATTTTCCTTTACTATGTGCGATATTTGTGAATATCTTCGAATATCTTTCAGTAATTGAGACTATTTAAGGATATTCTTGAATATTCAAGGATATATTTAAAAATGTGCAAATTAAAAAAAAGAAAAACACGTTTACAGACTTTCATGCATTAATTAATTCACTTATACTTGCACTTAGAATCATGCACCAACTTACCCACTCAAATACTCATCAACCCACTCAGACCCACTCATAGACTTACACACCCACTTTCAGGCCTACTCAGACACTCACCACCCACTCACAGATCCACTGAGAGAGACAGGCCCTTTGGCCAATCCCTGCTGTGAATTGCCAAAGACCGTATGTGGTAGGAGTTTGGGTGGTTATAAGGGTTTGGCTGCAGGCCCTGCAGCCAACACCTGCTGTGAACAGCCGAAGGCTGTGCGCCACAGTGGTTGGATTAACATATAGTAATTAAAATTATTTTACATAAAAAAAAACATAGAAATTCCATGAAAAAAACAAAGTTTACAAGGATGCTATAGTTAGGTTCTGAATTTACGTGTGCAAAACTAAAGAAATTCAGCAGCTATAGTTAGTTATCTATAACTTGTACCCTACGGTAACTAAAACTCGCACCTTCGCCATGCACAGCTAATTGCTCCATATATTATTATATTGATGACATCTTCTATGGCGTCTTCGATATTATCACTGCAACATTTGCAATAAAATTAATTTTGAAAAGAAAACTATGCATGGCAAGGGCGAAAGTTATATTTACTTGAAATAACTCTAACTGCTGAATTTCTATGGTTTTGTAAATCCTAAACCTACCTGTAACATTTCTTTTTTTCAGAGTATATATATATGTACACATTTATCTATATATGTGTAACCCAGTGGCGGTTGTCACTAGGTAGTTATAGTTAGAACCTAGTTTCCATAGGAAGAATGTTTTTAGTTTTGCCAATAACTTTGGTGCCGCCTGACAACATTTTTAAAACGTATTCTTTGCTTATTTCCGCTTCTGTCTTGAGAGTTTCAGGGTGATCCATCAAGTGGAGGCAGAGAAAAGGAGGGGGGTCCCAAAACGCATTTTCCACATTCATTTTTCATTGGGACATTTAGACCCGCCTACAGCCCAAAATACTGAACGGAATGACACCAAATCTCGCACAAAGCTAGATTCTGTTACGCAGGTTATGCAGTTTGTGGACTGGTGTGAATCCATTTAGTAGTTTCGGAGTAATTTAAGGACAAAAATATAGATGTATAGGGATGCAGATCCCCTGCGGATCCAACTGTCCCCGTGCTGATATTTGGTTGGCTGCCAACACTTCAACAATGAAGTGTTGGCAGCCCTCCTAGTACTCTGGCTCCACGCCCCAGGTATGGTCCCTGGGGCTATGTCCTCGTCAGAGGGGGGCCGCGCAGCCCCCTCTTGGAGCCACAGATGGCCCTGGGGACCACCACCCCTTCCACCCTGGGCCAGCTCCTGTTATGTTCCGGGGTGTCCACCTCTGGGACATAGCTGTCAGCTCTGCAGCCAAGCCATTCGGGTTTTGATAGCTGGACCTGTAAAGCAGGTCCCGGTGTCAAAATCCAAAGCTTTCATCTCTGTCCCATGCATATGTGCATGGAAATGATAAAATGCTTCAGCAAGCACAGAGCTGCTGTCAAAAAAGCTTTAAGTCTTCCCCTGTGATAATAGATAGCCCAAAAAAGGCTTTGTATTGAAAAAAATGATAATAAAATAAAAAATAATAAATACAAAATAAATCAGTAGGGACTGCGGTTTCCCTCACGGTTCCAGATAGCTCACAAAGGGCTGATAACATTAAAAATAAAAAATAAAACATAGCACACAAAGCGCTGGGGGTTACTCTTTTTTTGTAAACAAATTAATTAATATATTTTTTTAAATAGTGCATTTTTTTTTTATTGTACACACATCTTTTTCTGAGTATATCAGACATCAAAGCAAAAAAATTCTATCTCTCGCCCTCTCATTTTCTTTCTCTTTCTGTCTCTTTCAATCAATTTCTCCCACTCACACCCACTCAGACACTGACACACCCACTCACAGATCCATTCAGACCCTCATGCACTCACTCACAGCCCCAGTCAGACCCTCACCCACCCAGACACACTCAGATAGTTACGCACCCACTCACACACCCACTCACTGTCACACATCCACTCACAGACCGACTGACACTATCATTCACCCTCTCACAAACATATTCTCACACCCAGAGAGGTCGCAGACGACAACTGCTGCGCACGACCAAAGGGCAATGCAGAGCATGGGGTTGGGTGCAGCCCAGGTCTTGCGGGCAACCTCATGTGCACATGAGAAAAGCCCATGTACAGTGTACGGTTGGATGCTTATAGGGAGTTGGGCAAAGGGCCTTGCCTCAGGCCGTACAGAGGGGTGGTTGGATTAACATATAGTAATGAAAAAAATGGAAATTCCCTGAAAAAAACTAAGGTTATAGGAATGTTATAGTTAGGAAATAGAGTTGAAAAAAACATAGAAATTCACTGAAAAAAAACAAAGTTTACAGGGAAGTTATTGTTAGGCTCACATTTTAAATGTAAAAACCTTAGAAATTCACAAATTATAGTTTATCTCAACTACCGGTGTGCCAATTCAGCAGATATGGCGAGCAGCAATTTGGTCTAACAGGCACACCTTTACTCAACATTACTGCCTTGACTCAGTGGAGAAAATGGATGCAGCAGTAGGACAAGCAGTAATACGACATCTATTTCAATAAGATGAGCCACTACTCTTCTCACCTTCCACAATATTATTATTTTAATGTTTACAAATACAATGTTCACTGCTTGCCATTCTGATTCAAGCATGCAAGTCTATGAAAGATCCAATACTGCAGAAGAAATTAAGGTACTTACCTTTAACTGTAGTTCTCCAGTATTGGTATATGTCATAGATTCACATGCAACCCATCCTCCTCCCAATAGAGTCTTGCCTTCTTTCATTCATGAATACATTTTTCTTGTGCTCAAAAATCTGAACGACTGTAGCCCACGTGGTGTCTGGCTGGACATTGGGTCATTTCTAATAACACTGATATTCTATTAAAGTGAATGCCCTTTGCTTTAACTTAAGTGTAGTTTTTCTTTCACTACTTTTCTATGATACCACAGGAGTCCTATAGGAAAGTGACCCTTTTGGCATGGTTACACATGTCACCCCTTTTTGCCTGGTATTGATGCTAACTTGACTGTGTGTGTGTTGGGATCCTGCTAACCAGGCCCAGGACCAGTGTTCTTTCTCTAAACTGTACCATTGTTTCCACAATTGGAAGATCCCTGGCACACAGCTAAGTCCTTGTAAAATTTACCAGTGGTACTAAGGGCTCTGTGACCAGGGAGGGTCCCCAAGGGCTTTGGTATCGAACTTCTCATCACAATAAACCCACACAGGTGCAGGTGTTGGATTTATTGTGAAAATGCACCCGGAAGGCATCTTGGAGATGCCCCCTGAATTTTGCCCAACCCTTTAGTGCAGGACTGACCAGTCTGGGCCAGCCTACTACTAACAGACAAGTTTCTGACCACATGGGGTGAGAGCCTTTCTGCTGTCGGGTCAGAACAAAGCCCTATCTGGGTGGATATGTTTCATACCTCCCCCATGGAGGAACTGTAACACTTGGCATTGAGCATCAAAGGCTCAGGCTTCCTTTTACAGTGGCCCAGGGCACTCCAGCTAGTGGAGATGCCCCCCCAGACCAAACCTGACTTTTGGCGACCGGTCTGGTGGAAAAATTAGGAAAAACAAGCAGGAGTGACCACTTCAGTTGGACCACCCCTAATGTGTCCAGAGCTGAAGTGACCCTCTGAACCCTTCCTTGTAGAATCCTCCATCTTGTTTTAATGGAGAGGGACCAATAGGGTTAGGAATGTGCCTCCCTCCCCAAAGAGAGTGGGCACAGGAAGGGTGTTCACACCTTTAGGTGTGACACCTGTAACACCCCTAAATCTAGTACCCTGAACCCCACTCACCAGATTCCTGACGACTTAAGAAGAAAGAAGGACTGCTTAGCCGACCCCAGAAGTGAAGACTCCAGATGACAGCTGACTTGGCCCCAGTCCTACCGGCCTGTCTGCAGCTTCAAAGATCCCTGCTCCAAGAAGGCGGCACATCTTGCAGGACCTCTAGAAACCCCCACAGGACTGCCTGCCTAGCAGAGGACCAACAACCCCCAAGGACAGTGGCCCTGTCCAAAAGAAACCTCCAGAGTCCACCCTCGGTTGACCCTTCCTGGACAACACCTGCAGCCTAAATCCGAAGGACCCTCCTGACTGCGACCAGATCCGACAAAGATTCCGATGCCCAAGAAGACCCCTGCACCCACCACCTCCTGGCCTTGGGGAATCAGACCAATGATCCAGAAATGTCCTGCAGGCAACTCTGCTGCCAGTCCAGCCTTTGGTTTTCCCAGAAGCGACCCCCATGGCCTGCAACATCTTTTGTGACCCCTGGGGTCACCCCATTGAAAAGCATTGGGCACCCAGCTCTGTGTTTGCACCCTGCACCTGGATGCCCCTGTGCCGCTGTGGGTGTATGTTTGGTGTGGTCCTTTGGCCCCCCCGGTGCTGACCTAAATCCCACCAGGCCTGTGTCCTGGAACCACGGGTACATACTGGCAATCTGCTTTCTACTAAGCACCCCAGTCCTCATTGGATTCCATTGTGAACCCGACACCAACTTTGTGCTCTGTACCCAGCTGGCCCTGTGTTGCTGCTGGTGCACTTTTGAGGTCAGCCTAAACTTTGACCTGTGGACATCCTAACCCCTGACGACTGGAATTGTAAGTCAGGGACTTACCTGTTTTTTGTGCTAACGATCCTCTCACGAGGGACTCTATTGACTCCTATGAAAAATTGCACTGTCAACTTTTGAAATAGACAAGTGTTACTTACTTGTAAACTGCTTTACCTGCAAAAACCAAACAAAGTATGTTTTAATACATATGCTTGATACCTATTGACAACTGTACTTACCTGCAACAAAGTTCTTCTGGTTCTAGTAATAAAGTAACAAAATATGTTTGCTACACAAAAAGAATTGGCCTGGAGTTAGTCATTGAGTGTGTGCCTCATTCCTTGACTGTGTGTGCACACCAAATGCTTTGCACTACCCTCTGATAAGCCTAACTGCTCGACCGCAGTACCACAAAAGAGAGCATGAGTATTATCTACTTTAGCCTCTGTTAAACCTCTGGGGAACCCCTTGACTCTGTGCACACTATACCTCATTTTGTTATAGTATATACAGTGCCAGCCCTTGACTCTGTGCACACTACACCTCGTTTTGGTATAGTATATACAGTGCCAGCTTCCTACAACTCCCACTTCGGCGACAGGGAATGATTCAAGTATGTGAATCTATCTATACCAATAGTGAAGAACTACAGTTAAAGGTAAGTACCTTAATTTATTACCCTGAAGCCTCCCTCTTTAAGTGAAGTTCTACATTTATCTAAGATTAGGCATAATTCTGTTTTTTTTTTAAATGTTTTTTTGCTTTGCTGTATCAGCAAAATGTCCTATAGGAAATAAAATGGAAAACAATTTTTTAACCCCCCTTTTTATTAGGTTTTGTCTTCAGTGTTCATGCGCTGTCACGGAAAGCTACTGCTTGGAAAAAAATAAAGCTTAAAAGGGGCTTAGAGCCTACCCATTACTTACCATTGGTTGGGTTCAATGTCACTCTTGTTTCCTTGCTTCCTATTAGTTGGTGCCTCAGTCTTCGTCCCTACATATATAATGGACCACGTACTGCTCCTGTGGCCAGTGTCCTTCCACTGGCTACAGGCCCCTTTAGGTACTCTTTTTTTTAATTTACTTCTCGTTTTAGTTTTTGGATTGTTTATATTGTGCAAACTCCCCCGAAGGTGTTGAAGTGCTTTACATGAGCAGTATTTACTTAACACAAAGACTCATTCATTTTTATTTTTTAGGCATGTGGAGTTTGTGATTTGCCCAGAATCTCAGGATGTTGTGCAGAGCCTCGAACCTGGTTCCCCATGTCCACAGGCAACAGTTCTGGCCGTAACGCAGCATTCCCTTTAAAAAACCTTAAAGCCAAATAGCTTGCACAGAGCTAACTTGGTTTTGTTCATATTTTTTCAAAGATGTTGCACACTAGCACAGGCTGCTGTGTGACATGGCATACAGTAAACAATAAAAAATGGTGTGATGCGGTCATCGCTAGCCGCACCATAGCTCTGTGTTTTTGTTTACTTTGAGCCGTGTTGTACAGCAGTTTGTGCTGCTGTGCAACATCTTTAAATGCATTGACAAGGGCAATAGGTCTTGCAAAGGTGAAATTTTTGGATTTGCCAGTGCTTGTTTAAAATGTTCCTCCCCTGCCTGGTATTGCATAACAATTGGTATGGTGGGCCTTAGCTGCATAGGCTAAGCATGTGCCCAATTTTATGCAGCTGAGTCTATGGGAATCAAAGCCACTGTCAAATCCAAAAATGTTTTTCAATGGAAAGTTATGAGCTATAATTGCCACTGATAAATATGTGGGTATATAAATATATGTATGTCTGTGTATATTAATATTCACCGAAAAAAATACTGAGGTTAAAGTGATGGCATAGTTAGATGAACATGTTAATTTAAATGTAAAATTAACAAAAAACAGTAAAAATCCCTAGTTATAGTTATTTCAACTCATGCTCTTGCCATGCACTGCTTATTACTGCACATATTACATCAATCATGACATCTTCTTTTACATCATTGGTAACCTGACTGATGACATGTCATTAATGATAACAATGTGCATGGCAAGGGTGTTACTTGAAATAAATTTAACTGATGAATTTCAGTGGATTTTTATTTTGTCTAAAACGTTGCACCTAAACTAAAATTTTTACCTACTTATAGCATATTACCACTATACCCAGCTATAACGTCACATTAAACTATTGTGTTTCAGTACATTTGTACATGTATGTGTATATGTATATGTTCACTGAAAAAAACAAAGGTTAAAAGGACGTTATAATTGGGTGAAAATGCCAATTAAAACATACAGATAAAACCACTGAAATTCACCAGTTATAGCTATCTCAAGTAATCACAAGTCATGCCTTACATTAATTAGACCTTGCACCACTGCCATGCACAGTTTTGTCATCAATGATGTCATTTCAGATGTTGCACATAAGAATTGTTAAAGTGCAATCTTCTACCCTCAGGGCTTGTCAAATGGGTACTCCACACAAACACCACTTCTTATTACGGCAATCTATGAGGTTCCATTTAACAAAACATATGTTTGCAGACTTTAACGTGGTACAGTAACAATCCACCCTTAAAGCCCCGTTGACTTGAACATATACACGCCATAATAAATCAGGTCTACTGCCTTTGTAACTTTTCATAATACACAGATCAGACCTATGGTACCTGAAATAACTTTTCTGAATGAACTTCTAGCCTTCATCATTGGCTTGTTGCTAAAACCAACTCATCTACTATATTGAGCATACGCTTTCCAACATTGCAACGATCAGTCATAGAGTAATAAAATAAAAAATATGTGCAACATAACGGTTGTTAAAAACCTTACCAAATCCTTCCTAAAAGGGGCTAATAAGCATTATCATTCCACTCAGTTTGTTTGAGTGCGTAACAAACCGATAGAAATGCCTAAGGTGTCTAATAAAAGTCCAACCTTTAAAGCCTTTTACCTATAACCAAATACCTCTCTGTATGCTTTAATACAGAGTAGTAACAATCCATTAAGAGCTCTTGACTTGAACAGATGTTTTTCACAATAAAAATGTCCAGGAAATTGCCTTTGTTATAACTTTTCATAATAGACACATCAACACTGTAGCCTCAATAATTGGTTTGTCACCTTAGTCAATTGAGTTATACTATTTTTTGCATATGCTATCCAACAAGAATAAAAAGTGAAATACAAGCATGCTTTTATTTCAAGGTCTGGCCTTGCATACAGCTTTAGCTGTCAGGAGCCTCATGTTTTAGGAAAAGTCATAAAAATATAAATACATATATGGTGAGACCCTCAGCTCTCTTCATCAATTGGTCTGTTCAACTGCATGATCACTTGTGCAAAGGACTGGTTTCCCTGCTTGCTTTCTGTTAGTCAGCTACAGTAGGCTTCTTTCCTCTTGGGCGTATTTCCCCCACCTGGGGCATTGATGCTTTAATTGATTCTCATTTTTTTAGACACTACTTTTTTCTTTTATTTAAGCACTCTTTACAACATAAAACATTGGCAAAACCAATAGCTCTCGTCTCCTAGAGAAGACATTTTGGCCTTCCAATGCTTGTTAATATTTCAAATAGAACTAGAAGCAATGCCTTTTACATGTAGTTGCCTGTGAATTGCATCCTGGTTTAATAATGCAGCTTTATGAAAAATGTGCATGTGCCGGACAGTTATAGACCTAGCCTAATATGTTATAATCTGGACATATTAAAAACAGTCTCTTACTGGCCACTAGAGCCGTGGTTATTACCCTGTTGCCTAAGGGATCAGCAAAGCCTTCTCAGGGTCCACAACTGCTTATAACAAAATCATAAAGTGTACATAAATAAGCAAAATGTACTACTGAAAATGTTAAAGCATTCTGTAAATGCAAAGGCGTTTGAAATTGGAGGCTAAAAATGAGTTGGTATCCTCAGATGGATTCATGCATTGCAAGTGCATCAAACAGAATATATTATGGACAATAAATGGCCCCAAATGGATTTAGAAAAGCCCCAACCTTCTCATTAAAATTTGGATTTTTAGGTTTGTCAATTATATGACCTATTTCACTGTTTTTGTTAGATGAATTCTTGTTTCTATTGTTTTATATATTGTTTTATGGTTCAAATTATTGAAAATACTTGGAGCAGATTCCTCAGCTTACAATAGTTACTTAGGTGGGGTACCCAGATTCCAATAATGATTCAGTGGGTCCCTGGGTTCCGGTAAACATGAAGCAGGGGGCACAAAAGTCAAAAGGTTAAGAAACACTGCACTAGAGCAAGCCACACCTTTTTAGGTTGAGCCTATACAGCACTTACACTGTCGCTTAGCAACCTGTTGTATATTGTTTGTGGGGTTCAATTCGGCCTACTGCTTTTCATTTGTGTATGTGAGTGTCCTTTAAAACTCCTTGCTTGCTAATGGTCAATCCTTCCTCTTTGTCCCCCCTTTTTGTTTTTTCTTTCCTCCCACAGAGCACTAGCTGAGTGCTGTATTTTTACGCTTTGCATGGTTATCTGTTGATTTAGGGGACTTTTTTTTTCCCTGTTCCTGTCGCGTGTCTAACTTGTTTCTATATGGGCACTATGCTTCATGTTTCTGCACAGTACCCGCTTTCTTGTTTACTTGTCTAAGAGCACTCTACATGAGCGCAAGATGTTATCTGTCGCTCTGAGCGCCGTCTTCTGTTTACGGCTGTTATTAAAGTTCTCTCCTCACATTTGCTGTGGATCACCCCTTCAATGGCTGTTATACCATGCAATCCCAGAAAGGGTGCGTGTTACCCAGACAGAGAGGTGGACTCAAAAAACATGTGCTAGAGCACCGGGGGTCTGCTTTGATGTCAGCATGCCCAGCGCCTTTTGATCCCTGCGTCGCCTCTTGTTTCCTCCCAACATTTAATGAGCAACTGCAATGGGCATTAAAGCTAGGGGTTTTACAATTGTAATAGAGTTGCCTTTTAGGAGATGAATTTTTGTACTTTAGGTACTGAAATCAACCCTCGTTAACTCCTAAATTACATTTCCGAATTCAAGTCACTCCCTTTCACAGTGGCAAATGGAACTCAAATGGTATGAAAAAAAAAAATATTGTCCCAACAAAATAGTGAAGAAATTAAAACGAATTTGTTGTAATACTACCAGCCAGTCATAAGGACATTCCAACATGGTAGCAAGGAAAGCCGTACTCTGGAACCACTCTTACGATCGTTTGCACCACACGATCCAAAAGCAGAAGTTGTTCTGCAACACCACGGTAGAGGAGACATGAAGCTGTGGTGTGCCTGAGAGCAGAGATCGTAGGTAAAAAGAGAAATCGTGTAAGAATGGTAGTGGGATCTGAGAATACTAGGGCATGTGGCAAAGAGCTGCATCGCTGCGTTGATGGTTTCTCTCCCAGGGGCATAGAAGGGAGCAGTTCTTGCAATGCCGGAACAAGAGTGACAAGGGTGCCTTGTGTTGCACGTCTCGCTATAACGCTCCGTGTGTTTACCGCTTTGGTAATAGATTAGTTAACTCTCCCCTCTCTGGGGCCTTTTTGGCACTTCATCTCTTGGTATACCTTTATACTAAACGAGAGAAAAGGAAATATTTCTTTATATTCGAGCAACAGGTAGGATATGCCATTTTGTTTCCCTGGCTATTAAACCCGCCTCTGAGCGCCAGGATTCCAGGATATGCCAGAGGTCCATTGTAACACTGACTGTGTTAACAATGGGTGCCTCCATCAGAAATTGGACATTTCAGCGGTTTGTAATACTTAGGGAAACATTGGTCCTTATTTGCATACTGGAACATCATGTCACCTTTTCGTTGTTAAATGTACCCTTTACTCAGTATAATAGTGTAGTATGTTATCAGATGGTGTTTAGGTAAAACTTAATTAGCAGCATGCATTACAATTGAGAGCTGTATTTTCGGCTCTCGGGTTCATTTAAATATAGCCGGCAGTGACTTCAGTTAAACATGCCTGCGTAAGACCCAACACCCATGGCCTCTACCTTTTTAAACTAAACTGCTGACATCAGAAGAAGCCCATCCATTCTTTACAAACGTACAGAAACGTTTTCCACATCAGGGCCATGTTCAGGCTCTTTTAGATGCTGCACAGGCGCAACATTCAATCGTACATAGGAATAGGCTTGCTCACAATATCTTAGCTCTGTCCTCGCTTCTCTACTTTCACGGTAAAGGAGGCTCTGAAATTTTCACGGCTAGACAGTCAACGAATATGAAAAAGGTCGCCACAGTACAGCATCCCTGACTATTTCACATAGTGGGAGACATTCCAAATTAGAAACGTCATTTCAATGACAAAACATTTATTAATTTATTTGCATGACAGTTTAGAACGAGAATGTGAAAAAGAACAAATCATCAATGCAGGTAACACTGCAGTTTCAAGGAAGGTACCAGGCATTAAATTTCCTTCCTCTCATTTCACCTTTTAAATTGCACGTAGTTTGGTTCTGGAATGCTGTACTGTGGAATGCTGTTTTGCAAATGATTAAATTGTCTTTATAGAGTTTAGGCACTTGAAGTCTAAATTATACTGGTACAATGTGTATTTGTTGTCCTACTGACAGCCGCACAATGTGCTTCACGTCGCAAGGAAATGAAACAAAAATCTTAGGCCCATATTTATACTTTTGTAGCGCCGCATTTGCGTTGATTTTTGGACGCAAAATCGGCACAAACTTACAAAATACAATTGTATTTGTACAAAATCGGTGCAAACTTACAAAATACAATTGTATTTGTACAATTATATTTTGTAAGTTTGCACTGATTTTGCGTCAAAAAAACGACGCAAATGCAGCGCTAAAAAAGTATAAATATGGGCCTTAATGTTTTAAATGAAGGGCAGTCTGTCGCATTGTAAGCGCATGCCTCACAGCCCATAGACCCAACCTAAAATTGTGAATACAAACCAGGCTTGAAATAAAAATCTCACTTCTCACTGGGTGTTGCTCCTCTCACTCAATATAATGTGGGGCTACACTTTTGAACAGTTGATTCAGAAATGAAAAGTAGCTGACCTGTTGTTCAAATTATGCAGATTCTGCTACCATGGAGTAAATGTAAAGTCATCTCCATTAATGGAAAATTCCATTGATACCGCTTGAATTCGCTAACTGCCATAGAATAATCTCATCATGTAATGCTAAGAATGGCTGTGGTTTCCAAGATAAAAATCTGGAAAGTTGGCCGTACCTAATGAATTGCTGTCAAGCAAGTCAGTTACCCATTTTAGGTCAAGCCTAGGCAGCACACATGTGCTGCCTGCAAGAACTACTATATTCAGTAAAAGGACTTTGATCCCATGTGCTGCTTACCACAAGTTTACTACAGTGTCGCTATTCTTTGCTGCCTCCTAACTTGTTCGCACAGCCGATATATCACTTCTGTTTTTAGCCGAGGAGCACCGGCCACGTACAGATTAATTCCTCTTGATTAGTGCCATCCGCTGTAATGCAGGTACTATTTCTTATATCCCCTCCCATTCCCCCTGCCCTCTTTGCCAAGACATGTATTTAAAAGACTGCGGAAATGGGCTTGTTCTATACAAATGCAGCAGCCATCTTAGAAGTGGGCTGAAACCTTGAATAAAACACATAGTTAAAAGACATTGGTGGTCATTACAACCCTGGCGGACGGTGATAAAGTGACGGTAAGACCGCCAACTGGCCGGCGAAAAAAAAAAATTCTATTACGACCGTGGCGGAAACCGCCAACAAAGACAGCCACTTTAACACTCTGACCGCCATGGCTGTACAAACAAACAGCTTGGCGGTCACCGCCAACAGACAGGCGGAGGACAATGTACTGCCCACAGTATCACAACAGGCCAATCCGCCACCTTTTCCGGGGTGGATTCACCGTGGATAAAAACACAGCAAAAACAGAAATACTGAAGGAAAAACGCTCACCTCTACATACCCCACGAGGAAGGAGGACGCCATGGATCCAGAACTCCAAATTCTACCTACAATAGTCTTCCTGCTCCTCTACCAGGAGCACGAACGCCGGCGGCGAAGACCACGGTGAGTACTGCACCTACGAAACAGGGGAGGGGGGAGGGAAAAAACAGGGACATACACACGCAACACCCCCACCCTCATCCACTACAACACACACACTAATGCATATCAATACATCACAGTTACACCCCACAAACCCCCCCGGAAGAATGCAAAGACAATAGAAAATGAGTGTAACCATTGTAATATATTAAAAGCAAGTAGACAGAGATATATATATATATATATATATATATATATATATATATATATATATATATATATATATATATATATATACCATGTACAAAATGTATACCAAGCATAGTAGTCCAGGTAGTGCTCTAATAAAGTCCGTGGAACACTGGGACCACATGGTATGGGCGAGGCCCACACAAGATCCCCACCCATGACGGAGAGAACACTGCAGAGGCATCAGAGAGCAACTAAACAGGAACCTCAGGGGGAGGGAAAGGGGGGCACCTCAGCCGCTTGAGTGCACAACACCAAATCCACAAGGGGGCCACATGCCCACTGTTCCATCCTGGGGAGTGCAAAGCCACAGTCTCTCAAGTCTCTACAGTGGGTGGTTTGCCCTCTGTTCAATCCTGGGGAGTGCAAAGCCAGTCTCAGAAGTCTCTACAGTGGATGGTTTGCCCACTGTTCAATCCTGGGGAGTGCAAAGCCACAGTCTCTCAAGTCTCTAAAGTGGGTGGTTTGCCCACTGTTCAATCCTGGGGAGTGCAAAGCCACAGTCTCTCAAGTGGATGACCGTCTCCACTGGTTCTGGAGGGGGCATGGTGCCCAGAGTACTTCATCCTGCTAAGGACAGAGGTAGTGGATGCCTTGATGCCTTTCTCCACTGGTTCTGGAGGGGGCTTTGTGCCCAGAGTGCTTCATCCTGCCAAGGACAGAGGTAGTGGATGAATGTCTCCACTGGTTCTGGAGGGGGCTTTGTGCCCAGAGTGCTTCATCCTGCTAAGGACAGAGGTAGTGGATGACAGTCTCCTCTGGTTCTGGAGGGGGCTTTGTGCCCAGAGTGGATCATTCACCATGTGACGGACTCAGTTGCGTCAGTGCCCTTGCCGCTCATGGGCCAGCGGTGCTTGAGACGGCGGTGCCCTGTTGAGCGGTGCTTGAGGCGGCGGTGCCCTGTTGAGCGGTGCTTGAGGCGGCGGTGCCCTGTGCAGCGGTGCTTGAGGCGGCGGTGCCCTGTGCAGCGGTGCTTGAGGCGGCGGTCTCCATTGCAGGAACTCAGCTGCTGGTGGTCCTTCATGGCCCAGCGGGGCTTGTGCTCACGGTCCTTCATGGCCCAGCAGGGCTTGTGCTGGCTGTGGCCTCCTGGGCAGCTGGGCCTGTGCTGGAGGCGACCTCCTGGGCAGGTGGGCTTGTGCTGGTGGTGGCCTACTGGGAGGTGGGCTTGTGCTGGTGGTGGCCTCCTGGGCAGGTGGGCTGGTGCTGGCGGTCCTGTCCTGGGCAGCTGGGCTTGTGCTGGCGGTCCTGTCCTGGGCAGCTGGGCTTGTGCTGGCGGGCCTGTCCGGGGCAGCTGGGCTGGTAGTGGCCTCCTGGGCAGGTGGGCTGGTGCTGGCGGTCCTGTCCTAGGCAGGTGGGCTGGTGCTGGCGGGCCTGTCCTGGGCAGGTGGCCTGGTGCTGGCGGGCCCCTCCTGGGAAGGTGGGCTTGTGCTGGCGGTGGCCTCCTGGGCAGCTGGGCTTGTGCTGGCAGTCCTGTCCTGGGCAGCTGGGCTTGTGCTGGCGGTCCTGTCCTGGGCAGCTGGGCTTGTGCTGGCGGGCCTGTCCTGGGCAGCTGGGCTGGTGCTGGCCTCCTGGGCAGCTGGGTGTTAGAAATGGGGTCTTTGGTTGATAGTCAGGTTACCCCCTGTTCAAGCAAGGACCCTCACTCTAGTCAGGGTAAAAGAGAATCACCCTCAGCTAACCCCTGCTTACCCCCTTGGTAGCTTGGCAGAGCAGTAGGCTTAACTTCAGAGTGCTAGGTGTAAAGTATTTGTACCAACACACACAGTACCTTAATGAAAACACTACAAAATAACACAACACTGGTTTAGAAAAATAGGAACTATTTATCTAAACAAAACAAGACCAAAACGACAAAAATCCGACACACACAAGTCAAGTTATGAATTTTTAGAGATTAAACTCAAAAATAGCACTGAGAAACAAAAATGCTTCGATGAGATGTTAACACGGCGTTCTGACGGAGTCGTTCCCAACAAGCCGACACCAGCGGCGCCGGACACGGAGTCGTGTAGACCCCCAAGTACAGTACCTTTGGTGAAGAGTGAAAACAAGCCGATGCGCGAAGTCGGGGATCGCGGCGTCTGTGCGAAACGTTGAATCCGTGTACTTAGAGTGGCGTTGGTCACGAAGTTGTGCGGCGACTTCCACGGAGTCGCGGACTTCAGTGGGGCTGTTGTGGCGTCGGGCCTGCGAAGAGCGTCGCGTTCCAGCGAAGGTCACGGCATCAGGTGCAGGCGGCGTTACCGGATTCAGCAGCGGCGTCGGTCCGGAGTCATCCGAAGTCGATTTCTTTGGATTTCCACCAGCTTTTCTTTCAAGGGCCCAGGGACTGGATAGGGCACCACTTGTCAGAGCAGGAGTCTCTCCAGAGACTCCAGGTGCTTGCAGAGAGAAGTCTTTGCTGTCCCTGAGACTTCAAACAACAGGAGGCAAGTTCTACATCAAGCCCTTGGAAATTTCTTCACAAGATGGAAGGCACACAAAGTCCAGTCCTTTGCCCTCTTACTCTGGCAGAAGCAGCACTGCAGGAAAGCTCCACAAAGCACAGTCATAGGCAGGGCACCACTTCTTCCTCCGCTATCAGCTCTTCTCCAGGCAGAGGTTCCTCTTGGTTCCAGAAGTGTTTCTCAAGTCTGTAGATTTGGGTGCCCTTCTTATACCCATTTTAGTCTTTGAAGTCACCTTTCTTCAAAGGGGACTCACACCTACTTGTGAAATCCTGCCTTGCCCAGGCAAGGCATCAGACACACAGCAGGGGGTTGGAGCCGGCATTGTCAGAGGCAGGCACAGTCCTTTCAGATGAGAGTGACCACTCCACCCCTCCCTCCTAGCAGAGATGGCTAATCAGGAAATGCAGGTTACACCCCAGCCCCCTTTGTGTCACTGTCTAGTGCGAGGTGAAAAACAACCCAACTGTCAAACTGACCCAGACAGGGAATCCACAAACAAGGCAGAGTCACAGAATGGTTTAAGCAAGAAAATGCTCACTTTCTAAAAGTGGCATTTTCAAACGCACAATCTTAAAATCAACTTTGCTAAAAGATGTATTTTTTAATTGTGAGTTCAGGGACCCCAAACTCCACATGTCCATCTACTCTCTAGGGGAATCTACACTTTAATCATATTTAAAGGTAGCCCCCATATTATGTTATGAGAGAGACAGGCCTTGCAACAGTGAAAAACGAAGTTGGCAGTATTTCACTGTCAGGACATATAAACCACATTACTATATGTCCTACCTTATCCATACACTGCACCCTGCCCTTGGGGCTACCTAGGGCCTACCTTAGGGGTGCCTTACATGTAAGAAAAGGGAAGGTTTAGGCCTGGCAAGTGGGTATACTTGCCATGTTGAATTTACAGTGTAAAAATACACTTACAGACACTGCAGTGGCAGGTCTGAGACATGATTACAGGGTTACTTGTGTGGGTGGCACAACCAGTGCTGCAGGCCCACTAGTAACATTTGATTTACAGGCCCTGGGCACCTCTAGTGCACTTTACTAGGGACTTAACAGTAAAACAAATATGCCAATCATGGAGAACCAATTACGTACACATTATAAACAGAAGCACTTGCACTTTAGCGTTGGTTAGCAGTGGTAAAGTGCCCAGAGTAACAAAAACAGTAAAATCAGAGTCCAGCACACATCAACAACCTGGGGAACAGAGGCAAAAAGTTAAGGGAGACCACGCCAAGGATGAAAAGTCTAACACTGGGCTTGTGCTGGCGGGCCTGTCCTGGGCAGCTGGGCTGGTGCTGGAGGTGGCCTCCTGGGCAGCGGGGATGATGGTGGTCAGACTTGCCGGGTTTCTTGTGGCCCTTCCCCACCTTGGAAGGTGTCACAGCTGACTCCACACTCCCACCGGGACCCCCTGGGAGTGGCTTTGGTGGCTGGAGTCTTCCCCCTCTCCCGCCGGACACTGGCCAACTTCTGATGCTTCACAGGTGGGGGACTGTCGGTGCTGTGTCTCCGTGCCACACTGGCTGCCCTGGTGGCCGGTGCACTCCAGATTCCGGTGACTACAGGCACCACTGGTCCCGGAGATGATGTGGCTGAGGTGCTAGTTCAGGACCTATGAGACGGACGGGGTGTGGGAGGTGTGGGAAAGAGGTCAAGGTTGGACAGGAAAAGTTTTTTTGACACACTGGGACGGGTAGCTGGAGGGGGTTTTGGAGTGGAGGAAGAGGTGGTGGTTGTAGGAGGTGTTCGTTTGCTGACTTTGGGTGAAGGTGGATGGCTGTTGGGTGTGTGTGTGCCTGCGTATCTTGGGAGGTGGCGTCACAGACACACTGGGAGAGGACACAGGGGACGTGTGAATGGTAGTGGGGGTGGTGACTGCACGTGAGCAGGGTGTGGTGGTGGGTGTGCTGGAGAGGGACGTAGTGGCTGTAGATGTAGTGCATGCAGGTGTGAGTGTAGACGAGACTGGGAGGGAGGAGGGAGACGAGGAGGAGAGGGACACAGTGGAGACAGTGGATGTTGGTGTGTCTGCATGGGTGTGATGCTTGCGTGAGTGCCTGTGGGATGTGTGGTGCTTATGTTTGCCTGAGCTTCCCTTGTGTGTTGACGTGTGTGCATGCTGGTCTGTAGGTGTGCCTGGGATAGGCTGAGGTACAGGGGATTGGGTCTGGGTGGAGGAAGTTGGAGGGGGGAGGCTAGACACAGGGACAATGGCTGCCATCAGTGCTGAGGCCAGAGTCTGAAACGCTCGGTGAAGGGCAGCCTGACCAGAATGAATGCCCTCCAGGAATGCATTTGTTTGTTGCAACTGCCTTTCTACAACCTGGATGGCATTCAGAATGGTAGACTTCCCAACAGTGAGGGACCTGAGGAGGTCAATGGCCTCCTTACTGAGGGCAGCAGGGGTGACTGGGGTAGGGCCTGGGGCGAAGGTGATGCCCACCCTCCCGGGTGAGCGGGCACAGGCCAGAGGCTGAGGGGCTGCTGGGAGGGCGGTGCTGGAAGGGGGGGTGGCGGCTGTACCTGTAGATGGGGGGGGGGGGGCACAGATGATGCCGCCACCACAAGGGAGCTCCCATCAGAGGACGAGTCTGTGTCACTGGTCTCAGCTCCTGTCCCAGCTGTGGAGATCCCCTCGCCCTCCGTCCCACTGGTGAAGTCCGAGTCCGTAGTGTGGCCCTCCATGGCCATGTGGGATGCAGCCCCCTGGTGCTCCGGTGCCACTGCTCCTCCGCCTGATGATGCTAATGCACACAAGAACAGGGAGACCACAAAAAGGGGGGGGGGGAAACAACAGAAGAAAGACATGTTGAGTGTATGCATTACTGCTACCGTTGGCGGACACAGCAGACACAGAAGCCCCCTGCACTACGCCGCGCTCTTGGGCTCCACTGTTCAATTCCTGGGAAATGGCCTACAAGGCTACGGACGACATCTGCACACACGGATGACACAGGGGCATGACTAGGTGTACTTGCCATTCTACAGAGGTGGGGTGGGGTGCCACATGACCTTGCCTACGGAACTCGCCCTGGCTTAGGGAAACCCACAGCCCACCTCCCCCACCCAGACCCCTCCACTGCACGCAAAGTCAGCAGAATGAGAGTGTACTCACCCCCTTGTTGCTGCTGTGATGCCCTCAAGCGCCCATCCAACTCCGGGTAGGCCACCGCCAGGATCCTGAACATCAGGGGGGTCATGGTGCGACAGGCACCCCTCCCATGTTGGGAGGCCATCCCCAGCTGAGCCTCCGCTGCCTTCTTGCTCCAGCAGCGAATGTCCTCCCATCTTTTCCGGCATTGGGTGCTCAGTCTGTGGTAGACCCCCAGGGTCCGGACGTCCTTGGCGATGGAACGCCAAATATGTTTTTTCTGGTGGGCGCTGACCTACATGAAATGTACAGGGGGAAGATGAAGTTATTACCAACTGCACCGTCAAAGTGATTGGCCCCCATCCCTCCCCTTGCCATGTGGCACATGCATTCACCGTCGTTTCTTGCACGCCGCACTCTCCCCCCTTCCTTCTTACATCCAGCCCTCTCCACACAGACATAGCCCATACATCATGCTCCCTGTGTACTTACCTGTTTGTCTGGAGGACCGTAGAGTAGCGTGTACTGGGGGAGGACCCCATCCACGAGTTTCTCCAACTCCTCCGATGTGAAGGCAGGGACCCTTTCTCCAGACACTCGAGCCGTTGTCTCTTCCAGACCGAGGTCACAGCAGCACTTGCAGTGTAGGTCCTCTCCTGTCGAAGATCAGGTATCGAGTGACTCAACAGATAGAAAATGGCGGTCACATCAGCGGCGGTGCGTACCGTCCCCATCAGCGTACATTGTCATTGGCTCCTGGGACCCCGCAACGGTGTACAACGCCAGCACGGTTACCTCACATCCCATTGTCCCACTTTAGAGGTCAGGCAACCGCCATTTCACAGGCCAACATGGCTTCATTTTTAACTGCGTCACACATACCTAGGCCTAGACTCAACACACATACAGGTCACCTTTTGTGTATGAATGGTGTTGTGTAAACTGTGGGTACGTACCTCTGAGTTGTTTGACTCTGTGCTCGCTGTTGTCCTTCATAGGCACCGTCCGCTGGGACATGTGAGGAGATGGCGGCATCCTCTGGTGTACCGACCGTTGGTGGACCTGTCGACAATGGAGGAAAGACATTTGATTATCACATACAGGCTTGACCGTGCCACAATCCAGGAACTGTGTACCCAGTTGGAGCCAGACCTGATGTCAGCAATCCGCCATCCCACAGGAATCCCCCCTCAAGTGCAGGTGCTGTCAGTGCTCCATTTCCTTGCAAGTGGGTCATTTCAAACAGTGGCCATAGCATCAGGGATGTCCCAGCCTATGTTTTCCAATGTGTTGTCCAGAGTGTTGTCTGCCCTTCTGAAACACATGCAGAGCTACATCGTTTTCCCTCAGGTGGAGGATTTGCCTACAGTGAAAGGGGATTTCTATGCCCTGGGACATATCCCCAACATCATGGGTGCCATTGATGGGACCCATGTGGCTTTGGTACCCCCCCCACAGGAGTGAACAGGTGTACAGAAACCGGAAGAGTTATTATTCATTGAATGTACAGATGGTATGTTTGGCAGACCAGTACATCTCCCATGTGAATGCCATGTTCCCTGGCTCAGTGCATGATGCCTACATCCTGCGGAATAGCAGCATCCCTTATGTGATGGGTCAACTCCAGAGGCACTGTGTGTGGCTAGAAGGTGAGCACCTGGAAGCAAGACAGTGGGAATGGTTGTCGGGGTCTGGGGATATCCCTACAGGTTAGTGTGTGTCTAACAGTTGTCCCTCGCCATTTGCAGGTGACTCTGGTTACCCCAACCTGTCATGGCTACTGACCCCAGTGAGGAATCCCAGGACAAGGGCAGAGGAATGCTACAATGAGGCTCATGGGCGAACTAGGAGGGTGATCGAGCGGACCTTCTGCCTCCTGAAGGCCAGGTTCCGGTGCCTCCATATGACAGGTGGGTCCCTATTCTACTCACCAAAGAAGGTGTGCCAGATCATCATGGCCTGCTGTATGCTTCACAACTTGGCTTTGCGACAACAGGTGTCTTTTCTGCAGGAGGATGGTCCAGATGGCAGTGTTGTGGCAGCTCTGGAGCCTGTGGACAGTGAAGACGAGGAAGCAGAGGAAGAAGACATGAACAACAGGGACTCAATGATCCAGCAATATTTCCAGTGAGACACAGGTAAGAGTACAGACCTGTCTACTACATGTACTTATACACTACTGCTTCTATACTGTCTGTCGTTTTCACCCAGTGTATGGTCACTGAGTTGTCACTTTCCCTTACGATTTCACAGATGTGGGTCCCACTGTGTGACATCTGCTTAGATTCCTCATGGAATAGAGCTGTGTGACATAGGTATGTTGGCATTACAATTGAAAGAGCATTTTGTCACTGTAATTGCTAATACACTATTTTGAAATCACAGACAGACTCCAGATTGTTTTGTGCTTTAAGTGTGTTTATTTAAGTGCTCAATATTGGAGAGGGTAGTAAAATGGTGAGAGGTATTGGCGGAGGAATGTCCATGGCAGAATTCAGTCTATAAGTCTCACAGGTGCATTGCCCGTATGGGCAAAGGAAGTGGAGCTGGGGCAGTTTAAGTATGGACAGGGTGACAAAGTGGGACAGTAGGATGACAATCGGGATGGTCTCATTTCTTGGCGGGGGTCTTGGCATCGTGCTCTGTCTTGTTCCTGGATCTCGGGGACCGTTTGCGGGGTGGTTCTCCCTCTGCAGGGGGTGGGGTGCTGGTGTGGTGGTCCTGTGGCAGGGCGTCCTGTCCACTAGCGCCGGCAGAGGTGGTGGGCAGTTCATCGTCCATGCTAGTGTCAGGGGCCTCTTGTAGTGCCACAGTGTCCTCCTGGTGTTGAGTACTTCCTTCAGCACCCCTACGATGGTGCCCAGGGTGGAGCTGATGGTTCTGAGGTACTCTCTGAAGCCCATATACTGTTTCTCCAGCAGGCGCTGTGTCTCCTGAAATGTGGCCAGTACCGTTGCCATCGTCTCCTGGGAGTGGTGGTAGGCTCCCATGATGGAGGAGAGGGCCTCATGGAGAGTGGGTTCCCTTGGTCTGTCCGCCCCCTGTCACACAGCAGCCCTCCCAGTCCCCCTGTGTTCCTGGGCCTCTGTCCCCTGGACCGTGTGCCCACTGCCACTGCCCCCATGTCCCTGTTGTTGTTGGGGTGGTGGGTTAGCCTGGGTTCCCTGTAGTGGTGGACACACAGCTGATTGACGTGTCCTGGGGACGGAGGTATGGGCCCACTGGGTGGGTGCTGTGCTGGTGTTTCCAGAGGGGGGGAAGCTCTGTAGTGGCCTGTGACTGTGTGATGGGAACCGACTGTCCCGCAGTCGCCAATAGGCCGGGCTGGTCGTCTAGATCCAGTTGGACAGAGCTGCTGTCATCCCTGTGGGCCTCTTCTGTTGGTGGTGTGGACATGTGTGGACGCTCCTGTCCGGTGATGTTGGGTAGGGGTCCTGCAGGGGTATAAAAGGATGTTTATTACATCTGTGTGTGGCATGGTGTGCAATGGGTGGGTGACCGTGTACCCCAGTGCTTGCATTCCTGTGTGGGACCTTGTGTGATGATGGTTTAGGGGGTTGTATGTGTATGTGCAATGGGCATGCTTTAGTGATGGGTGTCCATACTTTGTTGTTGCAAGTAGGGCTTGGTGTTGGGATGGGTGGTTTGTGATGTTGGGACATATGTGAGGAGTTGGAGTTCTGGGGGTGAGGGTGAGGGTGGGGGTATGTGCTGGCATGCAGGTAGGGTGGGGGATGTAATAGTTAAGATTTGTCTTACCAGAGTCCATTCCTCCACCTACTCCTGCGAGGCCCTCAGGATGCAGAATCGCCAAGACCTGCTCCTCCCATGTTGTTAGTTGTGGGTGAGGAGGTGGGGGTCTGCCGCCAGTCCGCTGAACCGCCAGGTGGTGTCTTGCGACCACGGAACGCACCTTCCCCTGTAGGTCGTTCCACCTCTTCCTGATGTCCTCCAGATTTCTTGGGTGCTGTCCCACTGCGTTGACCCTGTCCACTATTCTTCGCCATAGCTCCATCTTCCTTGCAATTGAGGTGTGCTGCACCTGTGATCCGAATAGCTGTGGCTCTACCCGGACGATTTTCTCTACCATGACCCTGAGCTTCTCCTCCGAGAACCTGGGGTGTCTTTGCCGTGCCATGGGGTGGTGTAGGTGATGTGTGGAGTGGAGTGTGGGGTGATAAGTGTGCTGATTTGTAGTGGGGTGTTGTGTGAGGTGCGTGGAAGTTCTGTTGGTGATCGGAGTGTGTGTCTGTGGATGCTGCTGTTCTTGCTGGTGGTGACTCTCTGGCTTTCGTTCGTCATTTGTTGTCATAAGGGTTTGTGGGTGATGTGTGTGTGTGTGTGTTTTATATTGTATTGGGTGTGTGGGAGTGGTGTGTGTATGTGTATCAGGTGTGTGTATTTCGATTTGTCCAATGTGGCTGTGTTTTGTAAATGTATGTGTATTTTGAGCGTGGCTGTGTGTACCGCCAATGGAATACCGCAGTTGAAAGACCGCCGCGTGGATTCGTGGGTCGTGATAGTGTGGGCATATTTCTGTTGGCGTGACGGTGGAGGTTTTGTTTTCACCAGTTTATCACTGACCTTTGGTGTGGCGGACTTGCGTGGGTGTCTAGATTTTGGTGGATTCTGAACTGTGGGTCATAATAGCTGTGGAAGAATGCCGCGGCGGTGTCTTGGCGGTCTTCTGCATGGCGGTAATCGGCTTTTACCACCAATGTTGTAATGAGGGCCATTGTAATTTACAATGCCAATAGCTCTGATTCTCACAAATGGAAGAAGTATTGCATTGCAAGTGCCTGTTTGTTTAGTGAACTGTTATACTTGAGACCAATCTCACCAATACAGTGTTATTTCCAGAAGAGCATCAGCCCCACATTCATTTATCGTTCAGGGCTGCAAGAGCTGCTATTACAACAGATTAATGTTCCTATGAATTTGTTTCCAGTTTTTCCTATGTTTGGATTATGACAGGGCTTTTCTTAAGGGATGCCTTATTTTAGTTGTAAATGGAGTAATCTGTACCAAATAACCATAATGATAAATATGTGGTGTTCAACAGTTTTACAGTGGTGTATAGTTTAGAGTCATACATTTTTCGTCTCCTTAATGAATGATTATCTGAAGAACAATTAAGCACTTGAGCCACTTTTAACCAGGCTGTGCATTATAATCTTCCACTGTGAGGTAATTCGGCACAAAATTAATATTAGGGAGTGTAGCTACTTACAGGTAGGTTGTTTTTCCTGAACACAAGTAAAGAAGGAAAGAAAACATTGTATTTGAAATTTTGCTCTCTACACAACATCTGCTAAAATATGTATCCAGTGAAGTGCAGATAATTATTCAAATGATGCAAAATAAAGCTGCATCCATGTGATCGGTGAGCATACTAGTATAAGAAAGGCAAATATAATTGATACTGAGAGACTAAATAGCTTGTTTAAGCAGACTAATTCAAGACAATTCTAGCATTATAGGATTTCGCAAGAGCCTTGGTAGGAATAATGCAAATTATTATTTTAAAGCTTAATTCTCCTTGCAAACGTTTTAATTGCATGTTGATTTTCAATGGCACCCCTATGCTGAGACGAATATTATTTAAAATGCTGCTTGGCGAAATTAATTCAGCACATAAATTCGAGGTTCAGCTACTGAATAAGGAGAGTGGTACAGCTACAGACATTTGTCAATGTGGAAATTTAGGAGGACAGAGACAAAGATTGAGATAAAAGAGCATCTTAACGAAGCACAATGGTAATATGCTTGTAAATATCACAAATTAACGTTGTTATTTTGGTTGTCAACTCCAATAGATTATTACCACAGATGGCTATGGAAATATGTACACCCAGGTAATGCCACATTCAAAGCCTTATGAGCACGAAGGTGGATTTTTTAGTTATAAGTATGTAGCTGGCACATTGAGGAGGCATGTTTGCTTTTTTATAAATGGTGTAAATAAAACCAAACAACTTTGAATCAGAAACATCTTTGCTTGCCAAAGCCAGACCTATAGGCTTTGCCATTGCTCGTGGAAACTCACAACTTCTGCCCAGTCAAATACTGTATTGAAGAATATCAACCTTTGAGGAGTTTCATGGCAATACTTCCAAGCTGCATATTTCGTAGGGGTGGGCTGTGAACTCTGCTCTGCTCATGGATTTTGCAGAGTTTTTCCCTCTCCACACTTAGAGAGCGGAGTTGCGAAAAGTCCTGCTGAGTGGAGTTTTTTTTTTCTCATTTGCGCTCGCCAACGTTAAGTGGATGACCGCGAACAAGGAAAATCTTACTGCAGACCACTGGAGAGATTTCTCAACGCAGGCAGTCACAGATGGTCGCTACAGCTTGCTTTGAGAAACCTTCCGTTCTTCGTGAGGAAGCTGCTGCTTGAGTAAAAAATCTACTCAAGTGGCCGAAAAGAAGCAGCGCCCTCTTGCGCTGTGTACGGTGCTGTTTGCGCTGATTTTACAGCACGGGAAAAACATCCGGTGCTAAAAAATGAGTGTGAACGGCGCAACCTAACTCACTCCGCTGCTTGCAGAACTCCTCATAAAGTGGCAATATTTTTTGGTAACGTTGCAGAGTTTTGTGTAGCAAACTCCACCCAGGCCTAATATTTTGCTGAAAACTATATTTTGTATTTTTGATGTAGATGTTTAGTCACCCTTTCTGGTTTTGACTTCATAAATTTAAACTGCATTTATTTTTTTTATTTTTTTGTAGATGTTTTAACTCTAATATTGTAACTCATATTTATAGCCTTAATATTTATTACATCTTAAATCCTAAACAGCGCCACAAGTGGTTATCCTCTCCTGGTGTATGGAGCTCTTGCAAGAAATGACCTTGTGCCTCGGTTCACCGCATGCAGATTACCATCACTTAGGTCCATGGGCGTCATATATGACATACCTAATAGCTGAGAAAGCATGTTCTTAAAGTAAACACTGCAAAACATCAAAACACTCATTATGTCTGGAAATCATTGTCACTTGGGGCCATATGTACGAACACTTTTTCCCCTAGACACTGAATGGGTAAAAATCTTTGCTACATCTGGCCCTTGGTTCGGCCAGCTGGGATCCATGGGCCATGGCTTGAATAATCAAGCTTTGATAAATTAAACGACCATGAGGTTTCTTCTTGAGGTTCTGCTCTGAATTAGCAAACAATACAATGTAAAAATGACACACTTTCCGCCTTAAATGTATTCTTTCTGAAGAGAGTTTTGCAAAGTTGTGAAAGGTCATGTTGTGTTCATGATAATCAATTCACCAAAATGCCAGGGGTAGCAGAAGTGACATCACATGTCCTTTGACCTTCAATTTCACTCACACACAAGCTTACACACACACATACCCTCGCTCTCAAATAAACACACACATCCACCAGCATGCACACAACACACATTTAAAAGCACTTTTTTTTTTTTTTTTTTTTTTTTTTCTTTTTTTACTTACCTCAGCTGCCAGTGAAGGCCATATTCCAGCTGGTATTTTTTTTTTTTATGTCACTAAGCATTGCTCACTTAGAGTGGCGCTCCAACCGACGTCCATAAGGACCAAATTCCACTGTGTTCCTGACAATGATTTTGCCATCTCTGAGGACAGCAGTCAGAAAGACAGTGCCAGGGGTCGCAACCGCCACCCCTAAATGACGCCCATGGATGTGTTTGGGTGTGATGTTTTCATCCTAAATATGTACTGTCCCTGCAGTTTCCAGAGTAATAACTCGGCCTCAGATATACGACCCCATCATTATTATTGTTAGGTGGTTACATTCATTCCCTCTCGTGGAGGGATTTGCAGCATTTGGAGATTTTGCTTTCCCGATTTATGCTATTCCTGATAGATGTGAAAAACAAAATAATTAAGAATAGTTTTTTCGACGTTAAATAATTAAATAGCACAAACTGCACAATATAAACCAGCCAAACGTTTGAGATTTATTAAAGGCACACAAGAGCTTGTGCTATAAAGAAACCATTTGCACTTAAAACGAAGGGTGGGTGAAAAATCCGTAGTATTTTGTATTAGGTATGGTTTATCGAGATGATTTATAACTTTTGGACATATCTCAAAAACGTCTATGACGTTATTACGGTGCAAACGTACATTGCATCCATATCCATTTTTGTTGCCCATTTCATAGTTGAGGCAGTACATGACCTATATGTGAATACGTGGCTCTTGCTTTGTCACACATTATTCTACTTAGCTCTGCCCCTATGGGAGATAACCTGTCTGTATTCCTGCATCACATAGTGTATGGTTCCTCTCTGAAGGGGTGGGGCCAGATGCTGATGCCGTACGTTTAAGGATTGGGCTGGAAGTAGCAGACTTGGAAGCCTGCAGGGCAATTGAGGCGGATCAGTTCACGAATTGTCCAAATCCTTTTTGGGAGGGGATATGAAAAACAGACGACTTAGCATTTCTTAATAAGTGTTTCCAAATTGCTCATTTGTTGTACATGTTCACCATATTTTAGAACTACTACGAGGCTATTTATTGCTTTCACTATATTTTAAAATGTATTGTGTATTGATTGTTCCAGTGAATGTTTCCATATGTCAGACTCGCTTGCGATGGCCACCCAAGGACCTCATTTCCCATTGCCAGTGAGGTGCAGCCCTGAGCACACATCGGTTTGTGCAATTATAACTCTGTCAGAATATACAGCTTCTAGTAATTAGGGGTAAGAAAGGCCGAGTTACATTTCAGCAGGTTAATTCTGCCAAAAGCAAAACTGGGCATGCTGATTATGGTACTGAAAGCACCACAATGTGGTTGTTATTGTCCATTTGGAGTGGGAAAGACTTGCAGTAGGAGTTATATATCAGCCACTATAGATACTGATTCTGAGGAATCGGTATTTGTTGAGGCCGGCAAAACACGTGTCTCCCACCTTATAAAGAGGGCCTTAGACTGTGAGAAAATGGAAATGGGAGGAGGGTCAAAAATGTTGTTTTATACATAATCCTGGAACAGACCAATGTATGTATTGATGATCCCTGGCATCTAGAGAATATTACAAATGGTTGTATTGAATCCGTACTCACAAGTCTTTGTTGGTCCTTTAGAGCAATAGATTCTATATCAAGTCTCACTTTTTGCTGACTGTAGGATTTAGCGGTGGGCGATGGGCATGGAATTCGCTTCTAATAATTTTTTTATTAGATTCTCAGTCCAACACGTTACAGTATTCTGGGAAGGCAATTATTTCCACAAATGCTATGGCATGTGTACTCAGAAGAAAAATAATAGGCCTCACTTTCCCAATTTCAAATAAAAAAAACTTGTAAAATTAGATCCGGTTGGCTATATTTGACTGCATTTTGAACAAAACTCTGGCAGGGATGTGGTTCCTTGAATGAGGGATTCTGCTGTGATCTTGAAATCAATATTAGTAGTTTTGGTATAAATCACCACAGTTATATCCAGTAGATTGAAATGATAATGAGACAGCACAGCTTATTGCTGAGACGTACTCAATTTGCCTTCGTGGTTCGTAGCTGACAAAAGAAGAATAACTTGAAATTGTACTCTGTTTCTCGTGCAGCATTCTGCACTTTGAACATATGGCTGTGATAAATGTGCTTAGTTGTAGTGTCATAAAATACTTTGGATCTAGAGGATCCTGTGACCTTCAATTATTTATTTAAGGGTGATCCAGCTTGGACTATATCTACAGTTGTTGACTCCGATGAGTCTTCCCTTCTCTGTTCCGAGGGGTGAAGAGACTCATCACATTTTTTAGGATCAATTACAGTGCAACCAAATGGTCACACATTCAATCTTGGAGACCAACTTAAAGTTTCAGAAAGCTTTATTTTAGACTCAGTCAAAGTTTTATAAATGAGTCTCAGAACCAGAGTTTAGACATAGAAAATCACTAAAGGAGAGTTAAAACGTCACACAATGTTGAATCGGATTAACATATGAAATACCAATATCTCAAATACCAATATTGTAGAACATCAAGAAAAGTGTTTGGTGTTTAAAATCCAATATCAAATTCTCCTGCCTAACCATTGAAACTAAATGCCTAACTATTCTAATATTTAAAGGGTTTAAGAGAAAGGTCAGATTAACAGAACGTTTGTAGAATATTCTGTCAAGAGAGATGTGTGCAGCATAAAGCATCTGAATCTCTAAGAATTGAGGTCTACACCTCAAATAGGTCTGTTCTGCTCAAAGGAATAAAGGGTCCTAAATCTTTCGCTAACTAAACCAAACTTAAACCTCAATCCCTGAAAAAATTACATAACTGTTTAACTCTTCCTTTGAAAAACAAAATCATAAATCAAATGGATAATTGGTAACAGTAGCTTCTTTGTTTCTTTTGTGTGTCCTTGGTGCAGCCTCATGCTCAGGAATTTCAAAACAAATGCCAATTCGGGATACTCCTTCCATCCTTGTAGCGGTTCTCTCAGACTCTTATCTCTCACGCGCAATAGGCTCCTTATTAGTCTCAGCACCTGCAGCTTTAGAAAAACATGCAAAAGGCAAACTTCACATTGAAATTAAACACATGAAAAATTGTGGACCTTTACTCCGGCCAAGCTAAATGTGCACAAGTACACTTTTGAATTAATGGTTCTGAGCATTAATGAGCCATTCTGAGCAGTTCTGCTGGGAGGTGAGACATTCCCTCACCCACTTTGAAATTTGACCCCACTTCTCTCTCTCACCAGATTATGGCTGATTGACTACGCTACTGGTGCCCATACCTCTATTGGGGCCCATCCAGGACTCATTCAGTGCCTATATTTTTTCTTTGTCAGATACATTCAGTCTAGTATTTCTATTGGCTCTTCCTTTGTCTGGAAAAAGTGTGTCAAAGTGACAGATTCCAGTTGTTCAAAGCACACAGATGTGGCTCATGCTCAGAGAGCCATCTGTGGACCAGGATTACTCCCATCTTTAGAAACACCTTTTAAGATCTTTTTAGATCTTTTACATGCAGATATAATGGTTCCCACCTCAAACATCCTGCTACTACTCAGAACTGTTGAAAAAAACGCAGCTATTCAATTTACAGAGACTTCTGGATGACAGTGGCCCGACCTTGTTACTAGACAATTGGCAGATTTTTCATACCCTCCACCCTTCCCCCATTTGAAATTGTGTGTTGTCTGATGGTACCTGAAGATTGTTTTATCCTCTTATCATATAGGAAGGCCAGGATCTCTATCGATATCAAGTTTATTCCGGTAACAAGCTTTCCTCCCTCCCAGAAACAAGAGGGGAAAAAAAGCTGCCAACAGATTTGTTTTCTTCTGTCATGTTACTTCAGTATTCTTCACCTAATGACCTGAGAAACCATGACTGAACTACTCCTCTCATTTAGGGCACTAAACACCCAACACTGCCACCAGTGCTTTGTTGTTGAAGTTTAAACCTCTTTGTAATGTGCACTTTGCAATTATGATTGAGGTTGAAAAAGAGGTCCACAGTCTAGCTAAGCTATAAAAATTGATTAGTCAAAGAAGAGTTGTCTCTGGTGTCCGATATATTGATGTGTACCTTGAGCACCAATTTTAAGGCCAGGGATTGAGTCTCAGACCCCTTCTGTAACACAGAGGATGGCGTTGTCCTTTACTGTTTGTCCCATTGCTGGTATTAGTATCTGCACTGGAACAACCAGCACCACATTCCAGTGGTTGTTCCTATTATGAAAATAATTCTCTCTCCAGTACCGTTGTCCTCTGCATTGTTGACCTCACCCTGTGATTGTCGAGCTGGTTCTTTCCAGCAGAGTTTTTCAACCAGGGAGTCACTGCAGCAAAACATGTGTCTTATTCACACCTATCTTAACATAGCAACTTTGGCATAGACACAGACAATAAGTAGGAGCATAACGTTATCTATCTTGACATTACACAGAATGAACTACTTCACCTCATGAAAAGAGTTGCTGTTGGAGTACAAACCCTGCAAAGTCACTGTCAAATTACCAAGCTCTATCCCTGCAGTACATGCTTGAACCCATTCATCAAGTCGACCAGGGCTTTCCATTGTTTTAAGTCATGGATTGCTTTTAATGCAAAGGCTCTGGTCAGCAAATCTGCTTCCTCTGCTTCATCATGGCAGTCCCAAGAGGAGACTCTTCAAGGGAGATCTCTCCAACTCTGCAAGCACTAAGCAAGGTTAATGACTCAAGCAGGGGAGGATCACAGCTGCTAATACTTCCTGATAAGCAAAATGGGGACATGACTTTATTATATAGTGTGATTAATGTGATCTAAATTAGTTACTCTCCTTCCATAGGTCGAAATGTCAGTCCAGGTCATAGTATCAGCTTTAAATGATAGATGACTCCATAAAGAATTAATGTCCTCTTTAAATGGAATCCTATGACGTTATTCTGGGTTCACCATGGAGGAATCTGCACTACTGGGACAAAAGGCTTGCTACACTTAGTCCTCAATGCACTCAGGGAGGTTCTAGTGAAATTGTAACTATAGCGGTGGCTTTTCCCACTGCAGGTGCTACCCTTACCTGCAAAAATGCAATGTAAGTATATTTTCAGAGAGATGACTGTGTTTAATCGGGCTCTAGATCACTGGACCAGCTTCACACCAGCAAAAATCCTTTTCTGAAACCATCCAGAAGGATTTAGTGGGGGAAAGGGAGGTGGCATTATGTGCTCTAGTCTTGTGAGAGACTTCTTCCAGAAAGAGTATCATCCATCAAGATCACTGTGGATCTCTTTCTAGCACACACTTAAATTACATGCTGGTGGCTACAGAGGTTTTTGGGAATAAAGGCTTCCTGCACTGTCTCGAAACCCAAAGTGGTTATATGACCCCCATTCCCTTTAACTTCCCCAGCAGTAGGAATATCTTCATGACAGTCAATCAAACCCCACCCTAGACGACTCATCTCCAGTGACCTCTCTGAGGTTGTGAACCAATGCTCCAAACCTAGTAGTGGTTTTATTTCATGGGTTTATATAAAACTGACTCCTCGAGTACCAATTGTGGCAGAGGGCACTTAAGGACTCTGTTGTATGGGATGAATCTCATGCAACCTCTGCTGATGGCAGTCTTCCTGGCGTCAGTGGTAGGTCAGGACAAAATCGTCATCATACCGCCCTCTCCTACGTCGGAAAGCAATTGTGAAATTGGCATCAGCTCTGCAGTGTGGCAGTCCACCTGTGATAGTGAGCCATTTACCAGGAAGTATTTCTACTAACTTCAGACACACCAAAGAGGATCATTGACAAAGTAGACAACCTGAATAGCAGTATAGCAGCATAAAAGCACCCTGAGCAGTAGCTTAATTAGGTATCCTTGAAACGTTCTTCGCAGCTTTACAGGCTGTCTGACATGAATGTGTTTTCAATAATTATGAACTCAAAATGCATCAACTTTATCTCCAAGATGGGTAGCGACTCCAGATTCCTAGGACAACAGTCCCTTCCTGCACTTGTTTGGCATTTCTCTACTTCCCCTAGTTCTTCCAAAATCAAGGACAGGCCAGGATGCCCTACTACCCTAGTTACTCTAATAATCCCAGCTGCCTTGACCTTTTATGGTTCTCGTACATCCTGCTCCTCTTCCTGATGGATGCCATTCAGTTCGTGTCCTTTATTAGTATAGGTATTAATACAAAGGCAACTAGTTGAGATTTGGCACGTCTGTATCCAAAGGCAAATAATGACTATCATCCACTGAGCAAGTCATGGCTGTAGACACCTGGCAAAGTCGACCTGCATGTTGATACCTACCTATAACACCTACTGGAACCTGAATAAATAGGCCTCATAATTTTTTTTTTCTGGCTCCAACAAGACCATCAAACACAATCTGAATCGCTGTTGCATTTGTTTCTTTTGGGAACAAGGCATCCTGTCATTTGGGACTCCACTCTTGTTCAATTGCACCTGTTGCACAAACCCCTCAAATCAGTGGTTTCTTGATGCATGACGTTTCTTTAAAGGAAAACCAGGCTCTGCATTCTAATAAACAACGAGCGTTTACCTAGTTCATCCAATGTGTCTGCACTGGGAGACATACTGCTGGAGAAGACAGCTTTATTATTAATCACGTTCCTATGTAGAAGGCTGAATAAATACGTGGAAAATGCTGATACATGATTCCGAAATAAAGTCCCCAAAAACATTAACTTCCATTTATTTGTATCACATATTTAGATTGTTCAGAGTCTGTGAAAATTGTGTACCAAACAAAATTTCTCATTCTTTAAAAACGAAAATCCTATTTTTCTGTCAGGTTTACAGTGTTACTTATTTTAAAAAATGTGTTAAATAATCAACCTTAAATGCACTCCCTTTAAATGTATTTTTAAAGGCAATACACATTTATTTCTAAATGTGTGTAATCTTTCCCTTATATTTAACTCTCAATGCAAATGATTTTAAAACCTTGCCACTTAATGTATTCACTGACAAGAGGAAGGTAGGGGAAAAGAAAACAAAATGTTTGTTTAGGATATGAGGTCTGTCTAGAAATAGCATATTTTGAAATGAAATATTGTAAAAGTCTTGAATATCTACCAAACTGTTACTGTTTTTAAAATAAGGATATAGTAGTAGAGGCTGTACACAGACTAGACTGCAAATATATTTGGAATGGAGCTGCTGAACCTAGGTTGGGTTCACAGACATTAAATATTTGTGACTCCTTTAAATCCTATAATGTAATAAATGGCCCATCTATCCTTTCTGTTTACGCAAGCCACTTTGTTTCATAGCTGTATTAACAGGCCAAAGCGCCCTTATTTACATGTGCTCCATACGAAAGGTTTTACATTTAAGATCTCCTATTCCAGCAAAATGCCATTCAACAGTGCCTCACTTTTGTCTTAAATGTAGACTATAGAACTTTCCACTCTGGTTGCTTGTTGGAAGAGAAGCCTGCAGTGAAGTCGCAGTTGTATTTGGGGAGTTAACGGACAAGTGCTGCTGGTGTTGGAAGCAAGTTTCACTTAGTATGCCAGGCTATTTCTTTCTGACATGGATGAGGAAGCTATTTGACAAAGTATGGAATACATGTCCTCATTTTAGCTTTCTAGAGCACTAACCATAGTTACTATGACCAAATGTAACCCCTAATTTTGTTCATTTACAGCAGTCTGCTCTATAGGAAATTATATAATTTATGCAGCTCCTGTTTCTTCAACATGGCATTCGGGAGTGCATTTGTCATAAAGTTCACACTCTAGTATATTAGGAATCTGTTAAAGCTGCAATAAAACACCAGGGAGTCAAATGACAGACTGCTGATGCTGTAGGAAGCACATATTTTTTTCTCAGTATGTCAAGATTTTTTCTGTCATAGCTGAGGGCGATGCCTGTGGATTTATAGAAAAGTTCTCCTTATTTTAACGTCTGGGGTGCCATCCATATTTTCCATGCAAAAAAATCGTTTTACACTCAAAGATAGTTCTTCACATTGCAGCAGATTATCAGCATTTTTTCATGGGGTCAAATCACTTTTGAATCAAAAGTATGGAACCAACAACAAATAATTTATATTTTGACTACAATCTGTTATCACCACTTTCTTTATGGTATTTTTTGTGATTTCCCCCCCCCCCCCCCCAAAACCAGGCATTTACTACGATACATTTCAATGAGATAAATATTACTGTCTTCTGGTACATAAAAAGCCAACAGTTATGACTCTATTACTCTTCGACGTATATAGCCCTTTGAATACAGGGCCGGCTCTAGGGCAGTGCGATAGGTGCCACTGCACTACATGCTGAATTCACGTGGGGGGGCGCTGTGATTGCAGGTATATTATTGTTTTAAAAGCACCTGCTGTGGTGTTCCTTGCCTCCAACAATTTTCAGACAATAATAAATATGTCAAGGTAACTCTGGTGATTCATGTTCTGCATGGAGATAAATCGGAGTTTTCTCTAGTGGAAGTATTAAGATAGCACACAGGGTTAATATGCCTGCTTCAAAGAACCTGTGCTATGCAGATCACAAAGTGCATATAATGCAAATTGGTCAGTGGGTTACTACTTCGGTCAGTGAGGTCCTTTTGTTACTTGCACTTTAAAAGTTAAAATCCTAATATAGAACAGTAAGCTATTAACTGTCATCAAAGAACTGCATGTATAATACAAGGTATGGTTTTTTCCCCACAGCATTTCAGTATCCTAATGTTGCAAAAGCGATTAATTTGGGTAGAAATCAATTTTTATTAAAGAGAATCCACAACCAGGGTGTTACATTTTAAATTCTGAGTTTGTGCTTCTCCAGAGCAAGCAGTCTTAAACTATACAGCCTACCAGTATGGTTGACATGTGCCCTCTATACCTTGTAGCCTCTGTCTTATGTATCATTTCTTATACATGGATTTACACAGGTATGCTTCATTGTCTGTGTCTAATGTGTGTATAATGTACAGTGATCTCACACCCTCAACTGGTTTGAATGGCGCTATAAAACAAATTAAATGTATCTGAGAGAGAGTGGTAATGGAGACTTGAGGGGCGGTAGTGAGGGAATCGGAGGCAGAGCTTGTCATTGGGGGAACCAACAAACATTGTTGCACAGGGTGCCACCAGCGCGAAGGCCAGCCCTGCTTGTACAACACACCATTTAACAATTTTAGTGACTTTCACCCTAAATTTTGAGTCTGAACTACAAAAGCAATACTATCCAAGTGAAAGCCACTATGCCTCTACTATTATATGTATCCACCTTGCACCCGGAGGGTGGTCTCTGCCCGAAGGTATAAATAAAGGAGCGTAAAGTTGCTTGTGGCCTTCACTTAAAGGTAGTTACTGAGGCCATGTTTTGCATGTATTGGCCTACTCTGGGGCCTAGACTAGAGAGGTTTGTCCCCTTGCTACACTGGCAATAAGGGCAGAACAGCCTGTGTCATCGCCCCTGGCCCGCATCAATACCAAGAAATATATCTGCAGTAACCTGCCCACAACCCTGCAACACCCTTACGGTGCCTTACCAGCCCACAGCAGTGGGCCCCTAATCGCACAGTTGACCGACTAACCGTTGAAGTTGGCAGCAAGGACACCTGCGGGCCTCTGACTGCGTGGCCCCAGCGACCCCACTCATCACTGGAATCTGGCTGGCAAGGAGTCGGCCTGCACAGCACGCTGGCCTGCGCGGCCTACAATGCTGCCACACAGTGGTGTGACAAAGGCCCCCACAGCCCTGAGATCCAGGGGGCCCCCCCAGCACTGTACACGGTGCACGGGTGGCAGGCCCCTGACTGGGTCCAGGTGGGAGGGGACCCCTCAAGCTTTGTCACGCCACTCCCGCCACAAGAAGGCCTAGCTGCCTCACACTGGCTCAGCTCTCAAGCCACCATGACCATGAGTACATGCCTTTTTTTTTTTTTTTTTAACCATCCTACACCGCTCACTCGCTGCGTGGGCCCAGACAGCTGCGAAAAGGCTGCAGAGGCCTGTGCACCTCACCAGAAACTGATTGGGACAACAAATACAATTATAACTGCAGTAAAGGTATAAACGCACATCTTCAGACAAGGGAGATTCCTTTGCCTTAAGTGCCTGCAACCTCATTATAGTCCCATACAACTGTTTCATACCGCATTCTACTGTGGTGATGACCACAGAGCGGCAGCCTTGCAGTTTGGGTCAGACCATGGCACAGTCACAGCACTCATGTCATGAAGGTGTGCGACGAACTAGGGGCAAAACCCCTCAAGGCAGACAACAACCCAACAGTGCGGGGTAATGAGCTCACCACTGCAGCACGGCCAGGCACCCCGGTGCATGTCCCAAGAGCTCATTCCTCTGTGGCACCAATACCATCGTTCAGCCAGTTGTCGAACCCCCCACGGCGGCATGGCATTGGTGCAACTGGCTTGGGAGGCTGCTGCAATACTTCCATGCAACAAGGGAGGAAGATGGAACTGTCATGATCGATTTTGGGGGCAACAAACTGTACAAGCTGCCAAATACAGGAAGGGATGACAATTTTGATGCAGCAGTGGCTGCGCTCAGTAGATACTTTAACCTACAACACAACCCAGACCATGAGCTTTTAAAAAAGGACCAAGCAAAACAGACCGACGTGGAATCAGTAGACATGTTCTACACATGGCTGAGGAAGCTCGCCAGCACCTGCATAGGCCTAAGCCTGCACGAGGAGATTCACACTCAAATCATACAAGCTTGTCACTCTAGCTTACTGCGCAAACTGATCCTTCAACAACCAGGCATATCCCTGGATGAGATGCTAATACTAGCCAGGTCGCATGAGCTGTCAAACAACCGCACAGAAAACATGGCAGCGGCTCTGATCCGACCCACCACCACTGTGCGTGGCTCGAAGACAGCCACGGTTAAAGAGGAATACGTGGACGCCATCAGAAAGCACCAGGCATCTCCCTGGCCAACCAGCACCCAAAAACGAGGCAACGGAAGCTGCAGAAACTGCAGTTTTGAGCACAAGATGTCTGATGTCTGCCCAGTGAAGGGAAGGACGTGTTCCTGATGTGGAAATGTCAACCATTTCTCCAAGGTCTCGAAAGTTGAAAAAGACCATGGTGACTCTACACCAGCTGTCTCTGGACAACGACCCGACTGGTGGTACACCAAGGGCCTACTCAGAGACCCAGTACAAAGAGGAGAAGGAGGAAGACATCTTCATCATTTCCTTTGCAGGGAGAGCAGGACAGAAGAAAAGACCACCCCTGCACAGTTGACATCAACGGCATTCAGGTGGCAGCACTCATAGACACCGGGGCCTCAGTAACTGTCAAGGTTGCAGAGCAATATGAAAAACTGACACCACAGCCACCCATCTTGCCGAGTAAAGCTAGGGTCTACATGTATGGGAGTACATAGCCACTGCCACTCCGAGGCACGATCGAAGTGACAGTGTTGTGTGATGGCCGCCCAGCAAAAGTGAAATTCCACATCGCCAGAGGAGACACGGAAACCCTGTTATGTGCCACATGGCTGAAGATTTGGAGCTGGTGTTCACAATTCACATGCCAATGCTATGCTACAGGAATTCCCACAACTGGGAAACCTAAAGGGAAAGCAATCCCATCTCCACATCGACCACTCAGTCAAACTGACTGCTCTACAGCACTGGTGGGTACCTTTCCATCTGAGACCCCTGATTGAACACGAGCTGCAGGTGTTGGAGGAGCAAAGGGTGATTGAAAAAGTCCCAAGCCCCACTCCAGGGGTGTCAACCCTAGTCACTGACCTGAAACCAAAACAACGGGGTTCCATCCACCTAGGCATGTACTTGAGGCTTCCCAACAGAGCGAATGAGCGGGAATTGCACCTCACCCCCACCATGGATGATAAAGTTGCCGACTTCACTGGGGCCAAGTGGTTCTCTAAGTTAGACCTCAACTCTGGATGCCATCAACTGGAGCTGACCTTGGAGAGCCGAAACATTACCATGTTCACCCCTCACATGGGTCTCCGACGCTACAAGAGGCTAAGCTTTGGCGTTTTATCTGCCACTGAGGTCTCCCAGAACGCTATCCATGAACATTGTTTGGTCTATTTGGTGTCATCAACCTGAGCAATGATGCCCTTACCTTTTCTGAGAGCACTATGGCAGGCTAAGGGTGAAGCTTCAGAGGTTCTCAGACGCAGGTTTGATGCTACACAAGAAAAAGCGCTTATTCTATCGAAATTCGTTTGACTTCTTCAGATACATCTTTTCCAGCGATGGGATGCAAGTTGTTTCCAAGAAAGTAGAGGCAATCAAGAACACTCCCGTCCCTCAAAACCCAACCGAGGTGAGGAGCTTCCAGGCAATGCAATGTACTGCAGGAGGTTCATCCTGAACCTGGCCACGATGGCAGAGCCTCTGACACCTCACCCAGACAGATGCCTGGTAGGATTGGGGCCCAGAGGTGGAAAAGGCATTCTAATCCATCAAGGAGGCCCTACTGGACCAGGCCACAATAGCTTACTTTCATTCACAAAGGAGAACGGAAGTGGTAGTGGATGCCAGCCCAATCAGTCTAGTGGCGATCTTCAAGAATGACAAAGCCAGGAGTGGACACCCGTAGCTTATTCAAGCGGAGCACTCTTGACAACTGAGACACATTAGCTCAGATCAAAAGGGAGGCCCTTGTGATACAGGGAGCCTGCCAGCACTTCCAACTGTACCTCCGCAGGCACGAAATTTGAGAGGTCACTGACTACAAATTGCTGGTCGCCCTCTTCACTGGCACAGCTCAATCTGCATCCCAAATAATCAAGAGGTGGGCAGCACTGTTGCAGCCATACTGGTTTCAGCTCATCTATCACCCAGGAGTTAACAGTCCAGCTGACTATCTCTTAAGGTACCCGCAGCAGAACATATCGCTAGAGACTGGAGGTGAGAAAGAGCAGACTTAATGCTTTGTGCAGCTGGTCGTAAAGATGGCAGGTCCCACAGCGCTGACAGTGGCAGAAATCCAGGAAGCCACCTGCAAAGATGACAGCATCCAAAAGGGAAAAGAGGCTCTGGCCAGAAGACAGTGGCAACATTTCCTTGATGGGTCAAAAATGCTCACTCAGGAGGAACGCATGGCGAGGCAACTACTATGGACAGTGCGGAGCAAGCTCTCGGTAAGCCGGGATGGCCTAATGCTCGAAGGACAAAAATAGTCTATGCCATGCTGTCTCTGGGACTGAGTGGTTAGGTTGGCCTATCAAGGGCATCATGGATCTGCCAAGACTAAAGATCATTTAAGCATCAAAATGTGGTTCCCAGGGTGGGACGCCTTGGTGAATGAGTGGGTGAGGAGGTCACCCTTGTGCGATAACTGCTAGAGACCAACCTCCTGCTCCTGTACTGACAGAGGACCCTAGTGCCCAGCTGTGGTCAAAACTGAGCATGGACTTTGGGAGCTTACCAGACGGCCTCCTGACTGCTGTGCTGACCAATTCCTGCACACGATTCCCAGTAGTCGAGCTGGTAAAGTCCACGGCATTTGAACACTTCAAACTTGTACTGGAGAAAACATTCACAATGTTAGGGCTGCCAGAAGAAGTCAGAAATGACAATGGACCTCCCTTCCGTGGTCAGGAGTTCCAGGACTACCTTATGTCCTTTCCAATTTGACATTAAGGGATCACCCCGCACTGGCCCCAAGCCAACGAAGATACCTAGCAGTTCATGAGGACTTTGAACTGGGCCTTGCAAACAGGAGTCGATCAAGGAGAGGAGGTGGAGAGGTGCCTACACAAGTTCCTCTGAGCATACCGACAGATGCCCCCCAGCACCACGGGCTGCACTCCCGCTGCCCTGCTTTTCCCCCTCCCGACTGCATCCCTGCCAATGCCAGTTGACAACCCATGACATTGAATGTAGAGAGGACTCAGCAATGAAGACAGAAACCAAGTGAAAAATGGCAAACCAAGGTTTCTGATCTCCAGGCAGGAGATCTAGTTATAATGAAGGATCGACACCTGGGGTAGAAATTCCGGACCCCCTACTAACCAGAGGTGTGGGAGTTTGAGAAAGTGGATGAAACCATGGTGACTGTTCAGAGAATTGGGAGGATGGTCAAATGGTTCAAACAAGTGGTCCTTGTTGATGAGGCAGAAACAGAAGACCTTCAAGAGGAGTGGGAAGGTAAAGCAGCTAGAAGTCCCCTGGTCAGGCCGGCCAGGGTAGAGTTGTTGCCCAAGGCTCACTCCAAAGGTTTGTGATCACAAGATATGACCAACATAGAGACATCTGCTCTGAAGATCCCGTGGAGCTGGTCAGCCGAAGCCAGAGAGACGGTCTTCACCCCAACCCTGCTCTATCCAACAGCTATGGGACTTTGTTTGCTACCTGTGATTGATCTTTTGACATTTTGGCTTTCTTTATTAAACCATAGGAGAGATAGAGACACCCGGGCTCTACTATTTTATGAATCCACCTTGCACACAGAGAGCCAGGCTCGGCCCGAAGGTATAAATAAAGGAGCGTGAGGTCACTCGTGGCCTTCACTCAAAGGTAGTTACTGAGTCCATGTGTTGCTTGTATTGGCCTGCTCTGAGGCGTAGACTAGAAAAGTGTGTCCCCTCGCTACACCAGGCACTACTTCACATTGGGATGTCTTCCTCCATTCCTGTCAATAACTACCTGGGAGTGCCCTCCCCTTGGATAATGTTGCTTATGTGTTCTTAATTTTATGTGGCATTATGGACTGCAACTAGTCCTTTGTAAATCTGTCTTGCATCACCCATACTGAGAAGGTACATCCAGAGCTGATAGGCCATGTTCCGTCTGAATGGAGAGAGGCGTGCACCGCAGCATCATCTATCCTGTACCAGTGGTCTAAAACTTGATAGACCAAGACAAGTTGGTGCAGCTGGTACAGTATGACAGCGCTTTCCCATTGCTGTGGCACTCCCTTCTACTGTAGCCATTTGCTTTATCTGGCCACACCCCATCTCCCTCGTTTCAGATTAAACCTCTGCCCCACCCCTTTCATACTAGAATGATCTGAGCATTACAGTTGACATGATATAGACTGCCTTCATTGCCCTTATTCAACATCGAATCTCATGTTGCTTCTGCAGTCACGTTTTGCACAAGCTACCCTCAACTTTTTAAATTGTTCATTTTAATTCATTGTAGGTGGGCTTAGTTGTGAGTAGATGAACCCTTCATGAATTTGTCCATTTCCCCAGCCTCACAAGAGAGACAATGTTCATCAAAAATGCTGCCTATGGAATGAATTTCTTCATAACTTTAGAGTTTCTTTATTTGGTGTTAGATTTGTGATTGTTTAATTTGATTCACTGTGATACAAACAGAATGAATGTGTGATTCCGTGTCATTTTTAGGTTGAGCCTCGACAGCACGCATGCAGTTTCTGCAAAACCTGTTGGGATGAGTATAGGACTTTGCTCCCGGCTCCCGGCTGCCGCTGCCTACCGCTCACCATAGGTTGAAGGCAGTGTCGCTCTCATTTTGTTGCCTCCTAACTGGTTGGGCAGCAGATAGGTCACTTCCTGTACTTGGCTGAGGAACACCGGCCAAGTACAGTTTAATGACGCCTAGAATGTTTTTCTGCTGTTTGGAGGAACTCTTTTTTTTTTTTTTTTTTTTTTTTTTTTTTGTCAATTGATTCCTGTCTCGCCTCTGTGAGCAAGCACTTGTGTTTGCATGCACAATTCATTTTCCAAGTTTGTGTTTTTGTAAGATGATCTTCGGTCCACACGCAAGGTAAATTGGTAAACAGGAAAGGTCTATTCCGCACTGTACAGCACGTCTGAATCCCAGCTCAACCGCCCTTAGAATCCCTTATACCCCACGTTCTTTCTCTTGTCCCCATTCCATTCCAACCCCCCAAGGTTCCTTAAAGGAAACCAAATACCCACAAATACAACAGTTTTCTTATTCGTTACTATACACAATCAGAAAATGCACGTAGTACTGTCTTATGTGTGTGTTTTTTTTTGTTCATTTTCTTTTTCTCGTGGCTTCATGTAGCGAGAAATCAACGGGAATGTATTAACTCCTAAACGCGGCTCTCTGCACAGCAGGAGAGCTGATACTACAAAATTCACAGGGAAACTCGTCCCCTGTAAGCTTTCATAATGTTCTAATAATGCGGATAGAACACAATTATGGGAGTTCGGTCAACTCGGACTCAATGGTTTTACAGTTAGCTTACTCCACGCCGCAGATTAGTCCACATCGGTAGGTAAGTCTTCGCTAAAATCTCCAGCTGACCTTCATTTCTTATATGTGGTGTTACGATTTTAATGAGTGCGTAAAAACTATTAGCATCGCGGGGAAGATTACCTACGGGATTTCCATAAATATTTCACAATGTCTACTGTAATCCTATTGGGGCGCTGCACGGAGTGGTTACCAGGAATCCTGTGCGTCAGCTGCAGCAGGGGACAACTTTCAGAGTCACGCTCATCTTTTTTCCTCCTGTGGTTCGACTAAGAATAAAATGACATCCTCACTTTTTGCTGCAGATTCAGCAACATGACATTTCCGGCTTCTGCACTTTACATCAAATATCCATTTAGGGCTAATTGTTAACTTCGATGCGTTACAAAAGCAGCGGCAATAAACGGGAACTGAGACATGGCGCTTGTCACCAGTTCCTGAGGGGAGACAGTTGTCATGAATCTCTAGGAGAGTGCTGAATGCTAACAAGCACAAGTTTATTAGCAATCATTTCAGGAGTCCTTGATCTACAGGGCTATTTGTAGTAACTGCATGGCTTGCAATGGAAACAAAAAATAGTTTAAAACACAACCTGCTGTGTGGCTAGAGAGTCGGACAACTAGAGCTCATATTTGTCTTCGGAATGGGGAAGTTCCAAATGCATAATTAAAACATATTTATTTTACCATTGACTATTGGCTTACTCCTATTTTGAAACACTATCCAACGGAGATCCCTGGAGTTCTCTTTGAAATCTATGACATTTGGGCGCCTCGTACTATGTTGCAAAAAAAATTACACGTGATAAAAATATGAACATCAAATGATGCGTTATAATGCACTTGAATGCTGAGCATTATTACCTAAAGAGGGAAAAGTTTTTTTGTGGTGAATCCACTTGCTTTTGCACGCAAAAAAAAAATACGGGAATGTTCCCTCCCCATTCCCACCTTATAGAGGCAAGATTCATTCCAAAACTATTGGCAAGACTGACAAACCTAGGAGTGTGTGGGTCACCCAAAAACCATACCGCCAGAACAGCCACATTAGCAAATATATTATACATAGAATTCCACCACTCCTGGTTCTGTGACTCAAAAGGTGAAGTTATGTTAATTATTTTCTTTTATATGCCTAAGAATAGCTTAAGGCATAAATAACATAAATATGAACTAAGATATATACACTTTATATACACCGGAAACATTCTGTTTACATTACTTTAAAGATTCCTACTGGTATTCCACAAACTATAGCATCTCTATGTGCGGTAACAAAATGGTGACCAAAAGTAAGTGAATTTGGTATAGTTGTAAGTAGTTGTTATAATTTGCAGGACACAGGCTTAGACAATCGATATTATCACAAAGTTACACTGAAGCACTCCAGCTGCACTTCTCACTCTGTACTGCTCATATGGCAGCACTCCTATTGGATCATTGGCAGCATTGCACTAACCATGGACTGCCCATCTTGCGCTCAAGCCTCTGTTACAAGCTAACAATGCAACCTTGATCGCCTTCATTCCTCCATTGTCCAGTCCTGCTCGCTTTATCCAAGAAGACTTTACTTGGACATTGTGCATAGACCATTGTACAGGCTGTGCAATGTGTGCATGTTCTTTAAATATACTCCCTTTGGCAATAATTGCATGACCATGCTTCTTCCAAATGCTACTTTTATTGTGGTGCCCTCTAGGGGATGTTCTGACCATTACAGTCTAATGCCAGGTGTATGAAGGAATGCACAAACACAGTTTATTTCTGATAAAGGTTTAAGGTGGTGCATGGCTAACTACGTATAAGAACCCAAAGGCGAGATTGTCATTTACAACGCCAACAGCACTAATTCTCGCTAATGCGAGACCTCCTATTACAAATGCATGTTTTTACTGTCAATACTATTGGGTGTGTTTGAATTTGCATATGCACTCTTGATCATTATTCGTGACTATAGTTTTACTTTCTATGTTTCTTAAGGTCCAGACGGTGATAATGGAGCTGCACATCTTATTGTGGGTGAGTAGGAACACGGGCGTGCATATGCATCCTTGAGTTTGCAGTTTAGTGTATTTTGTTATTGAGCTGCATGCAAACCTGGCTCAGAGATGTGTAAGTAAAGAAGTCTTGGAGTTTAAGAAGGCTAACGTGGCTGGCAGAACCCACTGTCTTGTGTCTGCCACAGGATGGCAGTGCCAGTGTAGCCTCGTGGCTAACACGATTATTTTTAATTCAATTCAGTGTGTTTTGATATTTTGGTTTCACTAAAAGGTATGCAGTAAGTTGTGGAATGAATTCTGTACATTCAAAGTTTTGTTTTTGTAATTTCCTGTGAAAGTCGGGTAAGGGAAATTGTCACTATTTTCGTTAAGGCCACGTAGTGTCTAACTTGTTGTCTTGGAATATAGACGGAAAGGTTACTTTATTGAGTAGGACGTCTTTTAGCAAGTTCTAAAATCTTATTAGCTAGAGGTAAATTGTAAAGCAGAGATATAGCAGTATATGCATATTTAGTCCAGCAGGACAGTGGTGTTTGAAGTGCAAGGGAGATGCTGAACGTAAAAAAACGAAGTGACTAGCCACAAGCCTGCCTAGATTATTTGCATTTTCATTCCATCCCCTCACTGGAAAAATCAAGCCCAAAAGGGCCATTTCATGAATAGGGTGAGATGAGCCACTCAAAACTCCAAGAAAACTCAAGTCTTCTCTCTATACCAACGTTTTGGGCCCTGCTCACCACCAGTAATACATCTACACCCATAAAATGTATTTGTATAATGCACTTTCATTCTATGGACGTGCCATCGCTTAGAAAATCTGCATAACAGTGGCACCCCAAAACTTGAGAGGGTCCAGACGGTGTCTGAGGCAAAGTGTCCCTAGAGAAAAGATTCAAACAGTATTTCAAAATGGAGTTAAGAAAAGGGTGTTCGCGATCACAAATCTGGAAAAACTATGAAGGTATATTACAAATGTAAATGTGCAATACAGGAAATAGGAAAATATAAATGCAGCAGTAATCTCAAGATTATTAGATTTAATTTGCAATAAAGGCTGTTAGTAATAGGAATAGTACAATAATAAGCAGAATCTGTAAAATAGGCTATGTCACAAATGTAGCGAAAATCAATAGAAAAGCTGGCAGCATCCCTAGAGGCTTGGGAAAGTGTCATGGCTCACCCATAAAATCAAGGGTTTATATAGCCACTTTCTGCACAGGAATTCAGGAGGGCTATTATAGTGATCCAAAAGCAATGGCATCCGTCACACAGCTGTTCCCTTGCAAGGATGTTTGAAGAGATGTATGTATGCCTTGCTTCCTTCTTGGTGGGTTGTTTCTTTTACTTGGGCCAACATTTCGCTAAAGTGCTGAAGTCTAGTTAACAGCCAAAAGGCAATCTGGAACAATAGGGTCGGCCCAGGAAATCTGCCAGGTTTATTGTATTGCAACCAGGGCTGGCTGTAGTGCTGGTGGTGCCCGGTGCGACAGTCTCTTTTGGTGCCCCAACATCACCCCCTCCTTCACTACTACCAGGCAAGTGTACCCCCTCGTCTCTCCATTGCCCCCCATCTCACATACATTTAATTTCAAAGGCTAGTTTTACTAATCCCCTCAGCTATCCACATAAAATACAGTTCCTTGCAGCAGGCATATGAACACTCTGTTGTACATTATGGTGAGTCAAAACTACTGCCACTAGGCAAACCTCCGATCTCATTCTGTAGCAGGAACATTAATCACAAGAGTTATCTTGACACTTTTATTGCTGTCTGAAAGTTGGACGCACAAGGAACTCCACAACAGGTGCTTTTAAATCAGGAGTTATTGCTAAATGCAGCGCCCCGCCCCCAAGGTCATTGCACCGTAAAGCTGTCCCTAATTGCAACTGTGATGCCACAGAGTTGGTCAGACAAAAACACAAATGAATTACTAATTAAGAGCAGTTGTAGTGCAGCCCTTTTAGCAGCAAATTGCATTTATATTTTTGAAGAACAGCGGGTTAAAAAAGGAAAGTTGTGTGAAATTTCCAATGGCTTCAAAATAACCCATCTCTTCACCTTCTGTTTTTTTCATTTTGTTTTAAAAAGCTTCCAGAATGCAGGTAGGTCTTTCTGCTTATGATGACAGGTGTATTCTTTCCCTAAGAGAACCCCAGCTTTCCTACAGCAGGCACAGGGTGAGCTTGTGATCTTTCTGTGCTGACCAGTGAGTGGTTGTGCTTGAGTTGTTGTGTGGCAGATTTTATTGTGTGGGGTGGCTTCTGACCGAAGACAAGCCCTCTAGTGGAAGACTCATGCTCTCTTCCCCTTCACTTCCTCTCCTTTTATGGGGTTTTATACAGGGCTCAAGTAGAGTAGACAGTGGCATATGTTGATGTGCTCTTCCGTTTATTTAGAGTGGTCTCAATGTTACTTTGTCACCAGCAAGTTGTCGTGACTTGCTCCGGCTTGTGGTGACACAAAGGCACACAATAGGGATTGTCAACATCCCTAATTTGGTCCATAGGTAAGCAGTTCAATTATCTGCACAAGCAGACAGGTTTGACTGCTTACAGATGCCTTCCTGCTTCAGCAGCATAGATTGTTGTTCTGTATGAGTGGACCCAAAAAACATAAAGACTCACAATATCTCCAGTGGGCTGCCCATTCTGAACATCATCCACCACCCAGCCTTCTACCTTCTCCCAATGACCCACAAGCAGTTATCATACATCCCCAAGGGTAGGCAGCCTCACCTAGGGATTCTCATACTGACTCTGTCTTCAAGTCATACCATAGTTCATTGAGAGGGAGTTCCGGTCAGTCCAAAAAAACAGAGAGATTTTTAAAGGGCTTCCTCTAGGGAACAGAAAGGGATTAAAATACAGCTCTGCCATGGAAGCATATGTTATTACTTATTTGCTTCTGTGGATAATGTGGAAGAAAGTTGTAGAAGCTGCTCTCTCATTTCACACATTGAGGTAGGCCTTCAAACTTTAGTGAGGAAACTTTTTTTACCGTTGTCATCTAGAGAGCTTGAGTGTTCACATACCAAGATTTAAAAAACATTTCCACTTATTGCATACTTGTTTTATATTGCCAAAGTGGCATAGACTTGGTGATGGGGATACCCAGTTCCTCCAAGAAACCCGTCAACCTTTTTTATGGCCATCAACATTTCTGCACATTAGACATATGAGTTTTCTCAGCTCCCTGGACTTCATCAGAATGTCCACGTCCTTCTCTCTAATAAATGCCCATATCTTTCAGGCAGCCATGCTTTATTCCGTTGTGCCACCCAGCTATGGCTTTCCGCCATGTTTTAGCATTTCATCGGGTACTCTGGACTGTGGCATGACACATCTCCTCCGAGATACTTGTTGGAGCTGTTGTTCTTGTGCATTACCACAACAGCTCTTAAGACTGTGGCATTTCTCTGTGCTGCACTCTTCCCATCACTTCAGTGACCTGGCTCAACCCAACCTTCTGATCACGCCTCCTGCCTCACGGCCCAGCTATCCTGTTGGCTTGTGGCATCAGTTTTTATAAGGGACCCATTTACTACCATGGCCCGTCGTCTTTCATTGTCTACACTGTGAGGCGGCACATGCTTTCTTTACACGTTTGTCATTTCAGTTAAAACTTGGCAAATGCATAACATACTACATAGCCTTCCACATTCCTCCTGTTTATGCTGGTTTTAACATTCATTGTGTTAAGGCTTCAACTTCAGTGCCTTAAATTTCTGTGATGTAATGTTCTGATAATAGTGCCATATCAAATTCTTCATGTTCTAAGACTAGCACCCCACCTCACCCAAACGTTATGATAGAATTTGTGTAAGGCATCCAACATCACAGCATAATTGTTCTTTTTAGTATATTTATTATTACAGAGCACATACACGCATGTTTTTCATCCTCTCAACGACATGCAAGGAAATGTGACTCGCCATTTTCTTTTCCTTGTTAAGATAGGTGGAACCTCCCATCACAAGGAGGGTGTAGCTTTGTGCATTCAACACTTATTCGATTCAGTTTTTTTGTATAACAAGATACACTCATTAAACACACAAAAGGTACTGCAGTGGGTTCATATTCTGCACCAAAATACACGCATTTGTTTAAGGGCAAATTTGAATGAGCGAATGCAAGAAAAAGATTATTTATGAGACCCGCATCATATTGTATGCCTGTTTTATAGATGATATATTTGATTTGTAAATGATCAGTATATGCGCTCCAGCGTATCCACAAATAGTTAAAAAAGATTACTCTGAACATTGAACTGGCATCAAATATAGTAGTAACACAATTTCTTCTCTGGATTGTGAGAGCTATATAACGGAGAATAAACTACAAACTAGACTTTACAGGAAAGCAACCTCTACAAACAATGTTTTGTACACAGTCTGGCCAACCTGACTATCTGAAATCAAACATTCTTTTCAGTAAAATGTTAAAAGTGAAAGGGCTGTGCAATGAAAAATCTAAATGCGAAAGTATGAAACATCAGTTTGATATTCCAACAAGGGTACACTAATAATGCAATTAATGCATTGGTAAAAGCACAAATACTGGAAAGAAATGAACTCTTAAAGATATACAAGAAGAAAAGTAAACATCAGGAGCAGACACTTGCCGGATAAGATTTAAAATCAAATTTACTGCATTGTTTACAAGACTTTGCAGAAACGTTCGTATATTTTGAAAAAATACATTCACATTTAGAGTTACATTGGATCAAACCTAGACGTATGAGATCTATGAAATATTCTTATTCCCATTCTCACCAAGGGTTATCAAGACACACTTAAGAAGACACATTATTAGTCACTGGAACAAAATGACATTTGTGTAATTGCTTACATACTTATACACAGGAGAGAGGGAAACTGAATACTCACTCAGAAGGATTGAGGCATTCTGGATCAATAAAAATAATATAATCTATAATCATTATAGACTGAATACTGATTCTGAGTTATAAATGTATGTTGGAGATGGCTGTTCTTCAAGAAATCGTAATCAATTCAAAGATGTGGTAATCTGTTACCATCAGAATGCATTAATTCTAGTCTACCAAAAGCTTAGAGTTGGACACCAGGGGACTGTGGCCATTATGGTACTCCCTTTCCAGGGGTGAAGACCTGAGAATGGATACATGATTCTTTTGAATGTCACCCTTATGTCTTAGAAATTATATCTCTTGATTAGCAATAGATATTATCTGAATGGTGTGGGGATATTATCAAATGTGTTCCGCTATCGAACCAACTCCGTTGACATGGCCCAGATATTAATTATGCAAAAGGTGCTTTCGACAAGTACAAAAAAATTAATATTGGGTATTAAGAACTTTATACCATCTACAGTAAACACTATTTGGTCAGTTCCTTATGGATGCATAGTGGTGGTGGCAGGAGTTTGGGATAGAGAAGCTATTACCATAAAGTTAATTTAATTCCCATTGGGGTTCCACCGTGACACACTGGACAGGCCTGGCAACGGTATTCTGTAATGGTTTGATAATCATTGGTGAGGGCATGAACTTGGGTATCTCAGTATGAACGGGTGGGTGATCTTCATCAATGTATGTAGGTTCTAATATGTGATATTCTATGCTAGTGTTGTCTGATCACGCCCCGTGATTGTCTGCCAGAAGAGAGAGAGGCAATACCCCATTTGGATGCTTGGGATTTGAAAGTGACAGTCATTTGGGTTAAACTAAGGCATGCCTTTGACAATTAATTTACAGAAATATTGGATAAGAACAATGTGAGGTGAAACTGTGGGAAGCATACAAGACAGTCATAGAAGGTCAGGCTATCTCCAACATACTGGGAAAGAGACAGAAATGGGTAATTAGGGCAACAGATATCTCTGCTACATCTAGACAGATGGTAGCTGAATGGTGGGAACCCAGTGATGTATGAAAGTATCAATCATAAAATACAGGAATTAAATGCACTATTTACTAGTCAATCCTGAAATCAATACACAGCTACGCAGAAAACCTATATGAAGCTGATCAGAATGGAAAGGTTAGTGAGCCACTAAGCATAGGTAAGGTGGGTTGCATATGGATTGGATCTGTGCTGGAAAAACGAGAATTCCTGTTAACTATGGGCAATGAGATATTGCCAGTGTTTGGAAGCCGCTTCCAGCCACTGTACGCCATGAGGCTAAATGTGAATGAGTCAGACCTACTTGGTTTAACTGTAGAACTACCAATCCTGACACCACAACCAATAAAGAGATCCTGGATATTGGCTCAAAGGTCATCATATAGATGAATAGAGTGAAACTCCCTGGCCGCAATAACTTGCGACCTGAACTTTTTTAACATCCTTCCAATAAACTTGCAGATCATCTCCTGTTAATGTTTGAGGAAGGTAGGCACTGAGGGTGGTACAATAGTGATAGTACTTAAGAAGAGAAAACACAAGATTAATTGTGAATCACTTAGGCCTGTATTCCTGTTAAATCTTGAGACCAAGATCTACACCAAGGTGCTAGTGAATTACTTCTGTGCACAATAAGGTAATTAATCCATCTAAATAAATCTGCATTCATTCAAGTTAGGAAGAATAAACATAATCTGAGGCACTTCTTCCAAAACATAGAATAAATGAGTGAGGTCTATAAACCTGCCGCAGTCCTCATGCTGGACACAGCCAAGGCCTTTGATGCAGCTGTGTGGGTACATGCGTTCTAGAAAAGTTGAGCTGTGGGTCCTCTTTTTAGGTCGAGAGCACAAGCGCTTTGACCTGTTGTAAGTATTGTGGGTTTTTAGCCATGCCAATCTCATGGCTATCACTTTCATTCGATCCAGGGCTTGCCTTTCAGAAATCACTTGATGTCATTGGTAAATGCTCTTAGTTCCGCCTTGAGGCTGTTTTTGTCACTCCTTGCAGACTGCCCCTGTTACATGGATTACTAAACGATTGCTGATATACTTCAGTGTGGGCAAACTATTTGTTTGCTCCTCACCCCCTTCATGCTGCATGGCGCCCATGGCACTCACAGCATGAACAAGCACAACAGCATGAACTCAATTGGCTGTATTGGAGGGCTGGTCACATTGTTCACAGTTAACTATTCAGAGTAATTTCTTGTGGCTCTCCCCTTGAAACACTTGAGATTGGTAAATGCTTTACAGAAATCCTCAAAACAAAAGCGGCTCTCCCTGCACAACAGGAGAGCCGATACTACAATATTCACTGCACCCTGGAAACTTGCCCCATAATGCTTTGCAGGGCATTACTTTTTCAAAAAATTTTGCTCATAACATAGCCCGTAGTGGTCCACCACCAAAACGTTCAGCATGACACTCTTTCTGTCCAGACCATATCTGGGTCCCCACACTAGGTTAATAAAAACCATTCCCATCACTCAGTAGCTTTATAAGCACTTTCATGGCTAGAACGTTTGTTTTATAACTAGGAATAGCTTGTGTTTTAAGGGCTTTGTTTGTAATATCGTTGCTATAGGCTTGCTGCCCCTGAAAATATGTAATGTGCTATGCCTCTAGGGGCTAAATATATGGTTACACTGCATTATTTATTGCCATTTTCTTTTAGTGTGGTTATGTTCTCTAGGGGCTAACCATATAGTTACATGACCATGTTTCTTACCAAAGCTATTTTCATTGTGGTGTCCTATAGGGGCTGTTCTAAGGAGTACAGTCATATCAACATAATAAAATATTTCTGCCACCAAAACTTTCCCCATAATGCTTTTCAAGGCATTACCTTTACAAACCAATTTTGCTCACAACTCAGCCTGTGGTGGTCCTAGCCCAATGGGGGCACCTTCAAAACATTGAACACAGTGTGCTTTCTGTCTACACCATCTCTGAATCTCAACACTATATTAGCTGGGACTCCAAATTAATAACCCCCTACCACCATTTATTATCAATGTAAGTTCTCTTGTGGCTGGAACTTTTGTTTTACAACTGGGAGAAGTTCTGTTCCATGGGTCAAGTTTGTAACCACACGCAATAGGCCTGCTAGCCTTGAAAATGTGTTATGCACTGTGTCCTCTAGGAGATAAATATATGGTTACATTACCTTATCCCATTCTATTTTCATGTAGTTATGCTCTTTAAGCGCTGACTATAAGATTACATGACAATGTTTCTCCCAAACGCAATTTTTATTGTGCTGTCCTCTAAGCCTTTTGTGCAAAGACTGGGAGCAATGTACATCTCATCAAAGGGGTGTCATGCAACAGTCAGGTGACCTTGGACACTGGAAAAAATGCACATTTGTCTTGGCCATGAAAATGACAACATTCTAAAAGTGTCCTTTTCAAAATAGTAATATAAAATTCAAATATATCATTCAAATACAAGTCCTTGAAACTTCTTTCTAGCTGCCCAAAAACTGAAATCAAGCATAAGAAGCTGTTACAATGAATCCCAGTATATTCCTATGTGAGATCTGGCCTTGCGTTAGTGAAATCCTGCTTTGTTCTTTTTTACTGCCAGTGCATGGAAAACATTAGATTTATTACATGTCCTGCTTTTCAAATACTATGTGCCCTTCCCTGTGGGCATTTAGGCTCAATCTTAGGGGTGACTTATAACTTTATAAGTACTAAAGAGGAAGAGTTGGGCCTGGCAAAATATGTATTTTGCCAGGTCGAAATGGCAGTTGAAAACTGCACTCACAGCCACCAAGGGCAGGCCTGGAGACATGCCTACACTGCCACGTTAGTGTGTGCCATACTGAGTGTTTCAGCCCACTTGCAGCATGTCATGTGCTGGCCAAAGGTACCTATTGTGCCACATATTAAAAGCTTATAAGTAAAGTAAATGTGCAAATTAGCTGTGTACAAATTTTACTGTGTTAAATAGGGAGAGTGCAAGGATTTTACCACTGGTTACAAGATAGGTAAAGTGCACGGAGTCCGATGGCCAACAAAACTGGTTCAGCAACAGAAGGCAAAAATCTGGGGTCACCCTGCAGAAAGGGTACATTACCAACAACTTGAGTTAGTGATCCCTCTAGGATCCACACAAGTGGCTACCTGCCACTCATTCTCGTGCTTCCTTGAATATGGAAGTTCGCCCATATAGTCAGATGGCTGGGACTTCACAACATAGTGGATATCCCAGCAGCTCCATATTAGCAGAATTAAATGTTTTACATATGTCCAATCACTAGTACCTTACATTTAATCTTGGGCTGATCATACCATGTCTGCAGGAGCCTATGTCCACAAAGTGGTTTCAGTCTTTATCAGTTGGATCCCAATGCTGGTGTGACTAAAGGGCTGCAGGACCTGGTTTTGATCAATGTAGTATTTCCTCTGGTCAGTTTCAGTTGGCCAGAGACTATTGGTACAGGACTTCCTCTTGCAAAAAAGTATGAGAGCTTAAATAGACTTTATGCTGTCAGGTCCTCCATGTTCTTTCTTTGGACAAAAGTATGCAGAGTCTTCTGAGCAAAGGTTTTGCCTCTGAAGTTTCATTTTTATTCTACAATTGATGCAGCTGGGATTCTGGTCTGCTGTTAAAATTACTCAGCAGGCTCCCAGGGTAATAAGATAATTTGATTTTTGCATTAGTGGACACATTGGCATAAAGGAGGAAATTACATTTCCCAAGCATTCAAGAAGGGACGATTAACAGGAACACTGGTAGACTGGAGAGACCACTATCAAAGGAGCATCTTCAAAGACCAAGATGATTTTCACTGTTAAAAACTTATTGTTGTAGATCTCATGGTGTGCACCATTTTATTGTAGCCATTATGCCAGTGTGGACTCAATTACCACCAAGACTTTCTGGTCATTATTCTTTATCTTGTCAAGTCTCAAACCTTGATCTTTGTCTTCCTACCATGTATAGTCGTGTTTGTTTTTGTACATAAAGAAGTGTCTGGGGACCTTTTTGTAGCAAAGGGGGTCTAAAATGTAAAAGGAATGCACTCGGAGTAAGGACAATGAAGAGGAAGACTTGAACTCTGCTTAATGCAGATTATGGTAAGAATTCAGGTCTGTACCTGATCACGAGTGCTAAGAGTTCTGGAAAGGTTGCTGAATCGCTAGATATTGCCAGTGCTTGGTTGAACTCCCCACCTTCATTTATTCCGGTAGCCTATCCCTCATGCTTTCCTCCTTAAAAGAGCCATGTACCACCCAAGGCAAGGGAGTTAGGTAAAGCTCTGTCTTAATGCAGGGCTTACAGTTGCTTAAGGCCCCAGATGATTGCTCCATATGCTCAATTTTCTGGTGTACATTCTCTACTCCTTGGCCACTATATCCTAGAGATTGGGTGTTAACTCAGCACCTATGGTTTAAGTGCCCCAATACCCAGGAGTAGGACCCTGGACTGTAGGGAGCTAAAGTGAAAGGAGTGCCTGTGTACAGCAGTACTTGGGGTAGGTGTGCTTGTGGTAGGAGTGAAAGTGAGTGTTGTCTAAACTGCCACAGGAACTGAAAACATGTATATGTCAGCTACAATATTCTGTTACCCAGTTGTGCTCAAGGCAGTTGTTCTAGTTCTTTGAGTGTGAGGCCCAGTTGTACTAATCCGAGTACTCTAAATTTGCATTCTACTAGTGACAGATATCATGCTTGTAATGCAAAGTGTGTCTATATAAAAATCTCAAACACTGGGGTGGTAGTCTGCATGATTCCTTGGGAGGTGAAATTAGTGGACGGGTGAGCTTATCCGTTTTTGGATTACAATGAGACTATCACGCTATGACTATTTGTAATCAGTCTTCTTACTTTGCAACATAACTGTATCCTTGACACATCTGGACCTGTTTAAAGTTCTGCACCAGGCAGTACTCCCATTGTGAGATATTGGCATAGGTAAAGCAGGGAGTTCCCTTTTTAGGTCGAGCATAAGCGTTCGACGTGTTGTATACTTTTAAGTTCAAATTATCTAATTTGTTGGTTGCAGTGTCCTTTAAAAATGCTTGTTTGCTAGTGATCAGTTCTGCCTCTTTGTCCTGACTTTTTCTCTAAGGGAGCAGCGTCCTGTTTATCCCTTCTGTAGGGGACTTTATTTTCCCTAGTATTTGCTGGTTGGTTTTACACTGTGGGTGTGTTCAGTCCCTCCTCCCGCCAGCTCCCTCCTCCCCACCAGCTCCTTCTGTAAATATAAAACAGCAGAGGGGCTGTTCCAGAGCCAGCTCGCCGTCGCTCTTTCTGGCTTTATATTTCTGGTCACCCTACCCTAAACAGAGTTTTGAGAGGGTTGCGAACTGTACTCTGTAAACTAACCATGGGTGGCAGCTGTGTAACGCACACATTTACACAGTAAAAGCTTCTACAAATTTGTGGGAAAGAGAAACCTGAAACTCAAAAAATGGGCACCAGTAATTGAAGAGTTATGTCAATTGAAAATAAAAATTACATTTTAGGTGCTGATGTCGATTAGTCAAAGGGAAAAAGAGGGTGCACCTGCTTCTATGTGCTCGCGGCACAAGTGCGCGCTGTTTTCAATCACCTTCAATGATGTCCAATTTTAATTGTACTTACACTGTATTTAATTCTTTTAAGAGCAGTATATACAGTATCAGTTAACTAGCATAAACCCATAGTGTAATGGTCCCTTAGTCGTCGCGTGGGAACTGCTTTTCTTATTACCCACAACTAAAGTATCCCGTTCCAAGATGGCTTCCAAGCACGGCATGCCTTGCATTTGTCTGCGCCCCCTCTTCTGTCACTTCCTCATTTCAGTGTCACGAGACGTCCCTCATGAACAACTTCCTCATGACATCTCCTCCCCACCATTCAGACTGAACATCTGGTAGAATGCCGGCGCTGCTGGTTACATTGACACATGTTAACCCAAGGCTGACCACCACGGCTGATCTCATGCTGCGATTTGTGCATTCTGCTGTATTTTATCTTATAATGTTCATCTGATGCATGTACATCCACACGTGTGTTTTTAACCCCTCTGTCTGTCCGTCCACAATTTCTTCTCTTCCCTAGTTTTATTTTGTCTCTCCCTGTTTTCTTGGCCATATTTCTAATACGGACAATGAAAGGTTCTTTCATGCATACTATTCTATGAGCCCAAATAGATTATTTTCAAATTAATCCAACCTGAGGGATATTTCTAAAGGTTGAAAATCAAGCAAACAATGATGTCTGTGTCATTTCTAAGCACTTCCGTGCGGTACAACGGACAACAGTAAATAGCCATTGCGCCATTTCCCCCAGGATCACACCATTTTGGTCAGGTGGAGAATCATCTCCAGAACCCCCCTCCCGCACCTACAGTCGCCAGTGGCTTTCAAGGGTTTTCCCCTGAGTGCCAGTGCAAGAAAGGGCAACGTGCCCCTTGCCTTCTGGCTGCATAGTAAAGGACAGCTGTAATTTGGGTGTAGAGGGACCCTCACATCCATGGGCCTGGGTGCCACTGCTCCTGCTGCACCAACGCTAGAAGAGTCCCTGACAGTTGCAGTTTTACTACGAGAAACATCTCCTAAAACTTGAAACACCACGAAACGAAGATGTGGCTTTACAATGCATTACTTTGCGATTTATGATCACTTACAAGAATATATTACTTGGACGTATGGTGCTAATGTTATGTTTGCAGACTTCTGAGAAATGCAGGCTATTTCCAGCATGAATGTAAACATAACCTGTGCTTCTAAATACCATGGTTGCATAGTTGGTATGTATCAGAAGGGCGATGGACTGTTCCGTAGGTAATTTCTCTGCTTTTTTTGTCAAATAATAATTAGCAGTTATAGCGATTATGGAATGTTAGTGCAATCTTCAATTCCACGTGAGAACAAATGTTTTTTGGCTTTTGACTCTGTCCGTATTAAAACAATCAACACAACAACCGTTCTCTCAAAATGATTGGTCCACACAACTTATCCCGCCCCTCCCCTTTCGTAGCTGTCTTTCTAATTCCGATGACACCAAAGAAGCAAGTTGCTGAACGGGCAAGGAATGCATGGGGATAGTGGGAAAGAGAGCTCTTTCTGAGCACGGATGGATCTGCTTCCCTGGGGGTGCCATCAAGGAATCCAGTAAGGGAACTTTCTGCAGAGGGTGAGTTTCGGGGCATCCTTGGTACCTACTTCTCTCTCCATAGCCCAAGGACAGATTAAATTATCACTTCTGGTCTGAGAACATTCCATGGGCTTTACTTTTTATTCTAGGACAGTGGTTGTCACCAGGTATGTCATCTTCCAGCATTTACTAATTCACCCTGGATCCCTTGTTTCTTGTCACTGAGACTCGTGCAAACCTCGGGCCTTTATTCCTTTATGTATATCACTTTCTTGCTGCTTCAGCATCCCATTGAACCAGTTTTAAAATTGGAAAAAACAAGTGCAGGTGCTTATAACTCGATCAGTGGCCTAGTGTTGGGCTAAGTGAGAGGGTTACTCTGTACACATTTAATGGGATCAAGATTTTCTTGATGTGAAAGTGTGCACGATGACAGTCTTTTCTAGTATTTCTAGAGTATTCTTTTTGTTCTTGCATGTGTAGAATAGTGCATTTAATATTGTCTTCACATTGTAAATGTGTAGACATAGCTGTCAAGAT